>NC_084951.1:13897956-14027956 GCF_949316205.1 Platichthys flesus
CCGTAATCACATTGTTCTGACTAAGTCTTACTGATAGCTGTAAACAAAGGCTCAGGTCCTCCTCAGATAAGCTGCTCCGTGCCCTGGTCCCAGTCTGACATCTGTGCCATAATGCTGCCTATAGAGCAAATATAATGTGAATATATCAAGTTAGGCATCACAAATATAATAAGACCAAATCACAGATTGCTTTTTCATACTTGACCTTTAATGAAAGAATGTGACAAAATAAATCTCAATTGTCCACTTCCTTTTCGGTGCTTTCAACCAAATATTAGAAACTTCAAAAAGCATCTAGACTCATTCTGGAACAAAAACATGGTTTTGAGTTCAAATCTGTTAATGATCTATTTCGAAAACCTTTACAGTTTCAGATATGATTCCCGTGTAATAGAATGAAATGGATCAGGCCTTTTGACATGTGGTTGCTCACTTGATAGTTTATGAAGTCAGGAACACGTGAGCCTTCAACACCTCAGGCTACACGAGAGGAGGACACTTGTAGATTTCTCACAAGTCTGGCAAAAGCTGTTCTTATTGCTCCATAAAGTTTTATTATGAAATGATTTACTGAACTCTCCCACCAGACATGTTTTATAAAGATGAAAATACTCCAAAATTATGGTCTCTTCTCCCTGTTGGAAAAATCTAAATTTAGAAATGAGTGGGCATTTGTATTTCAGAAGTTTAAATGCAAAATAAAACTCCACCAGCTTCATTGAAAACGTCTATTCTCATTGTATGTACTGTAGTTTTCAGGTTTGCTCATCAGACCTGTTGGACAAAAGATAATTTACCTCCATGTGAAGACACATTAAACTCTTGAGCTTGGCTTAAAGCAGGTGACCGTAAACTGGAACCTTAAGAAAAAAACATCTTTCAATGAGGACTGACTTGAACTAATAGTAATGAGTTAAAACTTAAACGTGCCTTTCACAAAGAAGAGCCTATTTTTTCATTTCTCTCCGATGACACAAACAGGATTTGTGTTGTTTGTTTCCGTTCCAGATGAGTCACATGAGTCTCACATGTCGCAGCTCCAGGGTCTCCTCCCGGTGTTTAACTCTCCCGCAGCGTCTGGAAAGATTGCTCCGATCCGCTGTGGACGCGTGATGTCACACCAGTGAGTTTCAGCTGACTCCCACACGCCTCATGTGAACTCAATATCTGCTCCGAGGCCGACCGATGTTTGGGCCAACAGCAGCTGCCAGGGACGCCATTAGCTTTCCGCATTTTACACTGAATTCATTTGATTAAATATAATCATATAACAAGAACTGCAGATATCATTATTATAGATTTTATAATGCATTGATCAAGTAACACAATAGTAAAAATCAATTTCTTGTAACCAGTGAAAGAGCTTGCCATAGTGAAGATTCTATTTAAAGTCGGGAAACGTTATGCCTCTGTTGGACGGGGCTGCTGTGGTGAATACTGCGTGTACTACGTGATCAGAGGCACCGCATCTATATTTAACAAATCATGGGGCCTGCGGCGCAGCGTGCTCGTGCAAAAGAACGGCCACCAGAGGACGTAGAGCACGGTGCTGCTGAGCCTCCAGTGTCCCTCACCCTCACCTCCTGTAGACCACGATCACAGAAACCTGACAGGTAGGCAACCTGACCACATAGGCATGCACATGTACGCACAGCTAGAAGGGCAGAGATTACTAATGCTTCTGTTGTCTTACTGTTAAATATTTTCTTTTGATTTAATCAGTGGTAGTTTCAGCTTACTAGCTAGTTTAAAATGTTTAGCCTCTAAGAGATTTATTTTCAATATTATATATCATCACATTAATGGAGAGCTAAAGAAGTTGCATTTTATTTACATAATTTAATTTTTTATTAAATTCAATTTAATTATTAAGCACATATTGTGTACCCTAAAAATCTTTTTTTATTACATCAATACCTAGATCTGCTGATCTAGTCATGCTGGAAGTTTGGTCTTAGTGCATGTAATGTTGATTTCTTTATCGTTCTGAGACAATCTTTTAATTTTGAATGAATCCTGTGTTGCTAAAATGACCTGTAAGAAACTCAAATACTTAAAATGTGTCTTTACCTCTTTCAATTGATTTCCCAGGTTACATTAGACCCACTCAGTGGAAATGGAAGACTTTGAATACAGCGTGGAGATCTGTGACCGCGACTGGGAATGCTTCTTTGCAGAGTGCGAGGAGTGCAACCTGCTTCCTCCGTCGTTAGCAGGGCTGGACTCTGGGATGAGTGACTTTGATGAAAAAGGCTCCAAACTAAAGATGTTTCGCAAAGTCGACCTATTGTCCGGCGTTTCAGAGTCTGACCGACCCATCGACGGCCCCCCAGACTGCGAGGGCTCTCCTGTGGAGCATTACCTCAGCAAACGTGGCGCCGGTGCAATGGAGAGCGTCCTGTCAGGCAGTGAGGAGGACACACACCTGCAGTCTGTCAATATGTTCTTTGAAAGACTGAAAAATCTTTCAGAGACCGAGAGGCTTGCTGAGCCATGCCAAGAGAGAGCGGGAGGAAACGGAGGGGCAGCCGCGGAGGAGGAACAGTGTAGTGATGGGCACCGATCCAGGGGCGGCACTTTGCCAAAAAACATCCCCAAGTCAAACTCTCCGCCTGCCGGGGGGGAAACAGCAGTTGGCGCAGAGACGCCGAGGCCTGTCGACGCCATCAGCAAAATAAACACAAAGAAAAAAGTTGAGTCTGGCTCCAGCGTTTCCTCTGACTCTGCAGCCAGTAACTCCGTGCTCAAAACCAACATGTCAGCCAACCCTGAAACAGAGTTATTTATGAGAGGAGAGGCCTGCACACAAACACGGTGGAATCAGATTTGTGACTTACCGGAACCAGAAACACCTCTGAAGGATACTAAGCAGGAGCATTTCTTTATAAGTCAATTCACAGAAAGTGATCAGTGCAACAAGTATTTGCCCGGCAATGCAGAAATGGTGACACGGATTAAACGCAAGGAAGAACACAACCCTGTTTTTCGTGTAGACGCAACAGGCCTAAACAAATCAGCAAGCCCACAATCCTCTCCATCGGCCTCCATCAAGAGAAAGAGGAGGAAGAAGAGACGACTCGGCTTTGAGTCGGCCGACAGTGCCCACGGCTACGAGAGGCGGTTCTTAGTGAAGCCGAGCGACTCAGAGGAGGAGCAGTACTCGGGAAGAGGAGGAACGGGTCTGTGCTTACCTGACGATGTGAATTTATTTTATTCAAACTCACCACAAAACAATGTTGTGTCCTCTTTATACTCAGTCTCAAGCCGTCTTCCAGTGAGGACATCTGCTGAGGAGATCAAAACAAATGATTGCTGTCATATTGTTCCGCCCGGTGACAGTCGATACAAACACCCACTCAGACGGGAAAGGTGTAAAGTAGCAACTTTGGCTGAAAATCATGCAACAAATAATAAGTCTGTTGCACCCTGTGTCGACAATGCAATATCAGCGACAAGCAGCCGTGTTAATGTGGAAACAGATTCACAGCCATGCATGAAATTACAAGTTGGAGAATTAACAGAATTGAATAAACATCCTTGGTTGGGGGTTTCCGTTCCCGGCCGTGTGACTGTTCGATCAGACAGAAAAACAGCAAACAGTGCAGACAGTCTCCACGAGGCTGATAGGGCGAGTCATTCGATCAGTGGTCGTGAAAACGGGCACAACCTTAAGTGTTGTGCAGCCGAGGTCAAATCAATCACTCGCAGTATTTCACCGAGCGCAGAGTCAGATGATCGCGCCGTGGGAGTCGGCCAAAACGACAAACTATCCGAGGCTAACTCAGTCCTGGCTGCAGAGGCTGGAAACTCAGTCAGAGAGGACAGCACACCGTGTCACGGACCGGCTGAGTCCCAACAACAGCTGGAAATCGAGCGTCATGACACAGACCAGTTAAGCTCCGCTCTGGACAACACAAAACCACAGCAATTCAACACCACAGCCCTTCCATTCATACTAGAGATTTCCAGTGAGGTGACCTTACCCGATACCTTACCTTTTGCCTCCGATTTAGACATAAATAATACAGTACAGCAAACGGAGCGCCCTCTGGAGGTTCAGGCTTTGTCCAAATTAGCTCAATTAGCAGCATCTCGGTTAGTGTCTCCTGGGAATCCCGGCCCATCTGTGGAAATCATCAGTCCGAGAGAAATCAAATTGTTCACCTCTAAAGACGTAATAACAAGTCCTTCACTTATTACATCATTATCATCCCTGCTCACAGAATCCGGAGCGCCACTCTCAAATGAAGACATTGCTGACCTGTCTGGTAGCTTCTCTTCATCTGTCAGACAAAATGAGTCTGGAGGTCAAACAGAAAAAAAAACACTGATGTTGTTTACACACAAGGACGGAGAAGCTGAATCTGGACCTAAAAGATGGTCCGAATCAAGTTACTCAACAGAATCTAAGTGGGATTCACTGGACGGAGCATGGGAGGCTGAATGTGAACCTGAAAACGCACCAGATTCAAAACACTCAGTGTTTGCCATGTCTTCTTTTTGGAGGGAGATGGAGAAGCTGACGATAAATGACATTCTTGGATTACGATCCGTGCCACCTCTTCCAGAAAGTCAGGAAACAGACGCGTCTGCTTTAACTGATTCAGGTTTTTTTACACAATCAGATGAGTCCAAGCTCAAACAAACCAGTGAGCACATGCCCAGTGTTCCTGATCTTGAAAAATCAAGTTTAGGTGCTGTTCTGGGAGCTGATTCTTCCCTTTCGAGAAGTGTTCTATGGGAGAGTGAACCTGTGCTGATGAGTCTAGGTTCAGATACTTGCACAGATAATACAATGATGACGTCTGTGAGTAACATTTCTCAACCAGTCTTCTCTGGAAATGCACAACAGAGCCACAGAAAGATTTCCAAAACCTTAAGTGGGCACAATCTAGCTGCTCTGTATTCTGACTCATTCAGCTCCAGGTTGAAAGGCCAAACGTTACAAACCCTAGATGAAGAAGGATCAGAAAAGTTTGAATGTCTCTTTGAGGATAAGACACCAAAGCAAGCGGACATGGATTCTCCACCTTCCTCTTGGACAGATGGCTACAGAATCTCGGTTTCCGATATTTTCCAGTACCTCTTTGGTGGAAAGCCGTCGATTCCCAGCCAACCAGCCAAAGAAAATGTAACTACCTTCTACGCTGATGGAAATTCTGTTTCTGAAAATTATGATCACTTTTTCTCAGAGTACGATACAGAAACCTTCTTCTGCCCTCTCTTCTCAGCGGAGGATCAGACCAAAGGTGAGCAGGTGCATATCTGTTCCTACTCACGCTCAGCTTGTAGAAATCTACAGTTCCCTGAGGCGTATGAGGGCTTCTTTGCATCCTCCTCTCCTGATGATTCGTCAGTTGAATCTGATGAAGAGGACAACTGTAGACCTGTCAGGGTGGTGACCAGGTTTACCCACAACGCAAACTCATCCCAGATTTCGACAGACATTTATGACCATTTCTTCACAGACAGCGACCTGAGAGAGAACTTCTTCTGGAAAGCAACGCTCTCTTTCAGGAATGTGAATTTTTCTCGTATCACGGTGAAGAAGCAGACTCTCCCAAGCTCCCAAACGTCTCATGTACCTGTGAGGCAAAGTGGCAGATCCCTTCAAAGGACACTTTATCCCAGTAACGCTGTGCGGAATCAAGACGTGATGTTTCCTGATCCACTTCACTACTACCTGGAGGACAGGATCTCCAGACAGCAGGCGCTGCAGCCTTTCAGAAATGAGGGTTTACAGACGGCTGTTTCAAATCCAAGTAAGTGCAGTTTCCCCTATTATCACAGTAATGCATGAAGGTTTAAGTTAGGGTGTTAGGTTTTAGGCTGCTGCTGATAACAGTACATTTTAGATTAATAAACAGCAGTGAAATAAGTACTTTTTTGTTGGTATGTTTCTGTTTGTTCTTAGAGTGTAACTGGAGTAAGGGGATAGGATAATCCCAGATTAAATGTGTAGCTCCATCAGTATAATAGAAGAATCCAAATTCTTTAAAACTCTACATATCAGTCTAAATTGTTGGGTAATTTGGCTGCAATAAAAAGGTATAAATAACTGGTAAATGGTCTCTTATGGCAAACTGGAGGAGTGGAGAGAACATGTGATCTTATTGAACCTCAGAAGTTAAGTTCACAGCTGATTAATTCTCTTGGAACACTATTATCTATACTAAGCTTTAATAAATTCACATGTTGTGCCTTTAGAAATTAAATCATTGCATGTTGGCCAACCACAATATTTTGTGATCAGTCAGCTTAGTGGTGGATTTAGACTTTAAAGTGAATTAATAACTTGTGTGACATCTCTAAATTGGATTGTATTATTATATGGACAAAGATTGGTTCAATTCCATGGTCATGCCTAGCAGATGGTACATTGTTAAAACCAACGATTTTGTACATAGAGAAACGTACCTATTTTTTAAAAGTTTATACAAATGAAAAAAAAAATGATAATGTACAATATTTACAGTATATAGTGAAGCTTCTTGTGGGCAGTCATAGTGTAAGATATGTCGTAGTGTTAGATATGTGATCCACTCGGTCAGCTGCTCCAGTCATGACCGGGTCGGACTCTTACCTCAGCTGTCGGAGGACACTCACTGGGGTGCGCTGGTGAAAGTAGAGAGGAATGGTTGTACGTGATAACTTGACTCCACTCAATGATTGTCTTCTCCAAGCTGCCACCGGAGAACCCTAATTTATTAGTCTGGCTTTGAAAGGAAATGTCATCATCACATGGCGTCCGTATGTGTTCCCCCACTGAGCTTTAATTAAGATAATAACAGTCAGCATCATGACATGGCCTCTAATCTTTCACACTTGTCTCTGAGGATTATCTTCAAGGCCACAAGAGTCACACTTTCAAACTCCAGTAGCATCAAGCAGACGTGTGGCTTGCAGAACTGGAATCTGTGAAGGATGATGGGATTTGATCGGGTCGCGGTGTGACAGAACAGGAAGTCCCAACATATTACTGGGGGCTACTGCTCAGCTGTTGGGATGTTATTGCCAATTATGAAGCTCGGGAGCGCCCATTTGACACCTCTGTTGACCTGATGCTCTCCTTCTGTGAACTGCCTGTGTATGATCAAATAAAAGGATTCACAACACTATCTGTGATCCTCTGTCTCTAAAGGGCTGGATTCCTTGCTCCTGCCACTCCGACAGTCAGACATGTGTCTGGTTTGTATCGCCTTCGCTTCATGGGTACTGAAGACCGCAAACCCACAAGTTGGAGATGCCTGGAAAGCTGGTATGCTTGTTGATGCGTAGCAGTCAATTAGTTCCATATAACTGAAAGCCTGCGTATGAGACTTTTCTAAAGACTGAAATTACACAGTAGCCGCTTATTCTGTCAACGTGTATTTGTGTTCATTCTCTGATAAGTAACACAATGACTCACTTTTTCTTTGTAATTTACTTTCACAGTTCTGTTGGCAAACGTAAGTGCTCTGTCAGCAATCCGATACCTGCGTAAGTACGTCAAGATGGAGGCGGCCGCCAACGAGAAGGAATTACTCTGCTCTCGATACACGTCACCAGTGAAATTATCAATTTTCCCATGAATCCTGGATCTGAGTCACTGAGGGCCTTGATCCACTGAGGAATATGACACATGTTTAATGTGCTGCTCCGTGATTGAACTGTAACTCCTTTATTAACCCAAGTTTCACTGACGCCCTCATAGAATGGAAAGAGTTTTGTTTAATAACAGCTGTTTTGCTTCTGCAGGGCGAGAGGAGACATGTGTTTTTATCAGACAGGAGACTTTACAGGTTTGAGACATTTGTAAATAAGGTTTCAGGGAGTGAGATTAGCAGCAGAGCCCGGCTGAGCTGACGATGTTTGATGAACTTGTGATGAATGGATTAACTTGAATCCCTGACAAACAATTTAAATGGAGCTGTTGGAGCATGTTTTGTTTCAACTAGTTTTATGTAGCAGCTGATTTTATCTAAAGTGACTATGTTGACTATTTCATGATGTGAATGAGATCATATCTGTTGCAACATTTTTCACTGTAACAGAACCCCCATAGTTGTTATTGTGTAATTGTCATTGATTGTCATCTTTGCCAGTGTTCTTATTATGTATTTTATGAAGGGCATTTGATTGTCATGATTGATGATTTATAGAAGACTGTACAGTATTTGATCTAAGTTGCTCTGTGAGCTGTTCATATTTCGTGGATCGACGTCAGTTTAGCAACATTAAATTGAATTGTGTGCATTGTGTCTGTTGTCATTCCTCAGACTATTCCTGGAGGTGCAGCTTTCCAAACACTAGAGGGCAGCACAAGCTCACGTGATAATATGAATTGGCTCAGCTGATTGAGCTGCAGTTTCTAAGTAATTCCTAATAATACAATTTGCCCTAGAAATCTAGTGAAGTTCAAAATACATAGTTTGATTTAATACATTTTGTACATTACGAGATATTTCTTGACTAATATTAATGTATTTTTCTCCAGTAGACGGCGTGGTTGAGCAATAAAATATAGCTGTTACACTTACAGTATTTTCATACAAACACTCAGCTGATTGGATTTTTATGCAGTTTTCATTAAGTTCACTGACACGGACCAATTTTGTCTTTTAAAGCCCAGAAAGGGAGTTAATCCTACTTCAATGATATCTGGTTGGTTTTTCACATCATCATTTCATTTCATCAGTATCACTCATCAGCTTTTTCTTGTTTCGAAAGAGCACATTTATGCAGTAGTATAATCTATTTACTGTAATATACATACAACATATTTAAAAGTCCCATAACAATAAGAATAAAAAGATACACAGGATTAAATTATACTTTTATTAACAAATATAAATAAACACCTCAAACAAAAATGGAAAAGAGGAAGCCATACGGTTATCAGTACAATGCTGTAGTGACAGCAGCACCTTTAAGGCAGTCCATTAAACGCACATCTATTTGTCTTGATAATGTATCATAATAAAATAATATATGTACAACATTTACAAAAATATACAACCTGTACATTAGCCCTCTTGGAATGCTTTTAATAGCTTTCAGCTGAAACAAAAAGACATTTAACAGCATGTTTGAAAATTACTAAATAATTAAAAACAGTCAGTTCTTGCTCTCGTCTGAAAGCTTTAGTGCAACCAGCTGTCTTCTCTGTTGAATGCTACATCACAAACACACAGCTGAAGTACGAGTCTGTCACTTTCACAATATTTTTATTTAGCCTGCTGCTTTGCATGCTTGCACTCATCCTCCGCCTGCTCAACTGCACTACATCCGACAGCGCAGGTCCCTTGATCTGCCGGCTCACACTGTACACAGCAGGAGCAGCACAGGCTGTGCCGGTTGGCTTTTATTATCCCTCCGATAGAGATCTGTTGTTTGCACACGTCCAGACGAGTGGCCCGGCTATTGTTTTGTTTTATGACCATCTTTGCTGGGTCGCCATGGCACCAAGGCCTCTGGCCCCATAGTCTAATCCTGTCCAGTGTGTCGAAATTCCAGACGTTGGCTGATTCATTCCAGTATCACAGTCGTCCTCCCAAATGTTGTCATAGTCCATTTCCTGGTCATCTGGTTCTGTTGGTTCGAGGTACGAGTGGTGATCTATAGGAGCGAGAGAAGATTCCAAGGCTTTTAGTTCTGAACAATGAAAGACAAAACATTGCCTTCACTGAATCAACTTGGACATAGCTCCAAGGCACTTAAGGTGTCATTGGCTTTATTCCAACGTGTAAACAGTAAAACTGCCGGGGTAACATGCCACTGCTACTCCACCTTCATTCTTTCTAAAGGTACAGCAACATGCAGCCTGACAGATAAAACCACTTGTTATATCATAGTGTGGTTAAGACTTGATTTAAAGTCAATTCTAGTTTTGTTTTCATATGTGACAAGAACCTGTAGAAACCTGCCCATCACATTGCACAGTGTTCTCTT
This sequence comes from Platichthys flesus, assembly GCF_949316205.1. Lineage (NCBI taxonomy): Eukaryota > Metazoa > Chordata > Actinopteri > Pleuronectiformes > Pleuronectidae > Platichthys > Platichthys flesus. The sequence goes on from NC_084951.1 coordinate 13,907,887, forward strand.
AATCCCATCAAATGGAATTGAGAGCCACAATGGCTGTAATGGTATCGGCTCATTTGCTTGTTTCCTGCACTTTCAGTTCTGTAACTTTTAACCTTCTGTCTAGCTGCTGAGAGACCAGAGGGTTAAATCAGTCCAGAGCGTCTGCAGTGTTTAATTTAAGGTATATGTGAGTGTGAGCTATGTTGTGTGTCCTTGCTGGTGCTTAGGAAGGCAGCAGACAAGGTTGACTTTCACAACTGACACTTGTGGGGAAATACGATGCTGCAGTGTTTGCTATGATTTGAATGAGCGCCCGCCGATAGAAATATAGATTTTGTGCAGCCGTGCAATGAAAACAAGCACGCTCCTCTTTTTGTTTGAAACACTGAAACAAGTTCAATCAACTGATCTTTTTTTGTCAGGACAGTAAGTTTATAAGTGTTTATGATCCACCTCTTGAACACACAGTCAACACACGTGTGCACTAATACACGCAAACAGAAGAATGTTTTATCAGGTGCATGCCTTCAGTTGTTACCTGGTGAGTAGCCGTAAGGCATCTGAGAGGTGTTCCTCGAAGAGCTCGACGGGAGAATCATCTGTCGACAGATATGAAAGGGCGAGAAAGTTACTTCCTGTGATCAACTAAAACAAACATTCTTATATTTGGTGAAAATATCAAAGACTGTTTCACATATGGCCCCAGATCAAATATCACCTGCTGAACAAGTGAATAAACTCGCCCTGCTACCACACAGAGCTCCATCGCTGCTCTTTGCACCGCCACATTCCAGGAACAGGAGCGTCCTGAGAGATGAGTACTGTCACATTTCTCACCTGCTCTTGCATTCGGCCGGGCACGGGCAGGAGCTTTAGTCTGGAGACGGCCTCGGCTCTCTGCTCCGCGTGGCTTGGAGGACCCTCCATATCCAGGCTCAGGGCCTGTCCCTGGGAGTTGGTCAGAACCAGGCTTCTCCTGCCGCGCTTGCCCATGGGAGGGGTGTGGAGCTGGAAGGAGGGCGGTGGGAGCTGCTGCTGCTGGTGGTGGTGGAGGTGGTGGCTGTGGTGTTGAATTGGCTCTTGCCAGCTCTCCTCCTTTAATAAAATTAATAACATTCTGATTGAGTAATGATGGTAAATCTTGTTATTAAGAAATTACTTTTGAATTATTTAAGAGTGTGACCAATTTGATTTGACCAGAAACTAGCAAATACAATAAACTTGATTCTTAAAGGTAAACACATTTCAGTAATTAATTTGAATATACAGACCCAGAATAAATAATTGCTGGTTGTTATTAAGTGTCTAAACTAACAGTGACTGATCATTCTTACTTTTTCTCTGAAGTGTGTGTGTGTGTGTGTGTGTGTGTGTGTGTGTGTGTGTGTGTGTGTGTGTGTGTGTGTGTGTGTGTGTGTGTGTGTGTTGTGTCTGCGATGCTTGATATCAGAGAAGCTGTGCAGGTGTAAATTGAACCTATGGATCCAGTATCATTGACCCACTTACCGATGGCATGGCCTCATCCAGGGAGTAGATTTCAGGACTGCAGGGCTCGTCGTACAGCGGCGATAGGGGCTGTCGGGGAGCGCACATGTCCGAGTGGCGCTGGGGGCCGTTCAGGGAGTAGTTCAGGGACGTTTGAGGTGTGCTCCAGCTGTTCGACTAATCACAAATGGGTTTCGGACAGACAGAGGCAGAAGTTAGTTTAAAACACCGGCTGACGAGAGGAATATCAATCACTTAGTTCCCATCGTCTCATCTGACTTTCTCTCACATGCTCTTCAGATTCACATGAGCCAATAACACAAACCAGATCCGATTACCTAGTAGAGGATTTGGACTGATGCCAGTCCCTGATCTGCAGCAGTGCTATGTGTTGTCTCATAAATCAACCGTCAGCTGTCGGTGTTGTGTATAAAAATCTTAACTGCCATACGTAATGCAAGGATGTTCCATCAGTGACTGTTTACTGATTGGTGGCTTTGTTCTTCGTAATTAAATGTAATAGAGGTCTCATTCTTTGCACCATCACATAAATTATTCTTTCAGCATCGATTCTGCACTATTATCTCATTTGTTAACACATATCATGACCCCTCTCGTCCTCCTGCTCGAATCTATTTTAGTAGCTGCACACATGACGTGTAAAATAAGTCAACGGTCTCTGAGGGAATATTCGGTTATCGAGTGAGACGCCAGACTGAATTACCTTGACAAGTGGGGCTCTCTCCAATCGCTGCGGGCTGACACGGTGCAGGGCAGAGTACGGCGTGCTGTAGACCTGAGACGCCACCGAGCTCTCTGCAGGCTGGAGGTAGGAGTTGTGCTGCGGTGAGGAGTAGCGCAGGGACAAAGGTCGTAGGTCACGCTCGGGCCTGGTGTGGGAAGACATGCTGTTGTTCCTGCTCCCCAGGCGGGCGGTCTCGGCTGAGGAGGGACGGCTGTACTGTACGTGGAACAAACACAACCAGGGCAAGAGTCAGACAAGAGTCGTAGCCAGTGCTGTATATTCGTTACAGTACTTAAGTACATTTTTCAAGTACCTGTACTCACATAGTTCTATTTTCATTTACTTTCTACTTTTATTCTCATATATCAGCAAATACACCGTATGTACTTTATAAATAATCAATAACAGGGGGATTTGGTCCATAGATCCAATCATATCATTAGAGTCCGCCCCTTGCTACAGCAGCACTACTGGTGATGAGGAAACCCCTGAAACACCGCCTCGATACAGCCATTCATACTGACAATATTTTTTTCAGGAGCATCTAAAGTTTTCTTTATAAATAAGTAGTCTGTACTATTGTATCAAACTGAATAGACAGTAGTCTCAGTTAATGATGTAGTGGACTGTTGCATTAGCGAAGAGGACTTGTACTTTTAATACTATTAAGTATATTTAAAAACAAGTCTTACTTTTACTTGAGTTAAAAAGTTGATGTGGTGTAACATATTTTTTTTCAATTTATATTATAAATTTATTGCTTTATAAAGTAAGTGTAAAATGTTTTACAACACAGCTAGAGTCCGAGATTTTAACCAGTGAGTCCTTGTAGAGCAAATGTATTAAACAGTTTCTCCTGTTTACATCATTGTTTTTTAATCTTCATTTTGTGTTTTTGGAGAAAAGAGTCTCTATCAATCTAATAGGGTGAGTGCTGGTTCAGCTGAACAACAACTTGACTTCTGGGCATTGAGCCCTCGCCTCGCTCAGCTAATTGAGTGGGCTAGTCGTCCTACACAGCGAGAGTCTCAGTTCTTCTAAAACATCTTTGCTGAATCAGACTTTATTGACGGCATACTTCTCTATACAAATAGAAACTTAAAATATAAATATGATAGAATGCTGTTATGATTTTTTTACTGAAAGGCCTGAGGATTCCCTACTCCTCCTCTGTGGGTGCAACAGGAGCCGTTAGGTGTCTTGACCTCACTTAATAATTAACTTTGTAAAGGGAATGTGTTGCTGCTCAGCTCCACCAAAACAAACATTCTTTCTATGGCTAAAGCTAAATCCTTCCACCTTTATATCAAATAAGATTGTACTGTGCATTAATTAGTCTAAGAACAGTTGAACGTGAGAATTGACACATGGCTGACTTACACAGAGCGGTTCAGCGTATCCTGGGGTGAGAGGGTTGTCATCATGAATGGGTAGCTGAAGGTTGTGGGGCCCACGTCCACTTGTTGACTGGCTGAACTTAAGGGACTCACTTCTTCCTTGGCTATTTCCACTCCACCGGTCAAACTGGGGAGCCTAGAAAATGATAGGAGCCAGAAATAAAACATTTAAATAAAGATATTTCGACTAAGAATAAATTTGACAAATGTAGTTTTTGTAAATCATATCATAGTTGTGGTGATTTAAAAAGAGTCTGTGTCCTCTTTCACCTCTACTCATACTTGAACCCTCACATGTCCCTGCAGGTTCACAAACCAAGATAGCTTCCTTGATAGTTATGGTTCATCAACAGTTGTGAACAATGTAATAGTTTGCGGTCCGTGAAAGGAAGGGGGGGAGGGGGGGGGGGGCGTGTCTCACCTCTCTTGCCGTCGGAGTGTAGATGATGTCATACACAGGGGGCGGGGGGGTGAGAACAGGCACGTCAGCAGCTTTGAAATGCTGGATCCAGTCGCAGAACGTGGTCATATCCAGACACGAAATCACTATGGGGTTGATGAGCTTCCCTGGGAAGAGAGGAGCGGGGGGGGGGGACACAAAGACTGTCATTCGGTCCAGTCGCTCGCTGGAATGTGCTATAGTCAGAATGTCATTCACTGGGGATAAAACCAGCTCATTCATAGAGGGGTTATACTCTGTGACGCTGGCAGACCCATGCAAAAGGCCCACTTAACATAAAGCTTGCATAAGAACACACACTCATTAAAATTCCCCTTAACATGTCCGGAGTAGAGCAGCTCACTGATTCACTGTATTTACCTTCGATCATGAAGGTGTTGGGCTTGACGTCTTGGCAGGGAGTGGTCACAGTAATCATGTTGAGTGGAAGTTTCCCCTGTAATCATAATGACTGTTAGACCCAATACACTGACGTAAACAATGGATCTGTTCATATACACACCTCCGGATATTAGTAAGTGTAGGAGAGTGGTACCTTGTAAAAGAGCCCATCGTTCTCCTCTGATAGGATGATCAAGGTCGCCGGGTACATCACCAGGAGTCTGTCACTTTGTTCCTGTCGTCACAAGATAATAGCTGATAGTGAGCTGCGTGTGTCGAGACCAGTCAACCATTTGTTTACATATTCCCATAATAAAATTTCAACACCAATATGACGGAGGATTTCTTGGTGGAGATGTCTGGTTCTCTCTTCAGGCGCTCAGAAAAGGTTTGGCCCATTAAAGTCAAAGAGAACCTAAATCATATTAAAGCTTACATTTAACTCTCATATAAGTATCTCTGAAAAGTTCTCTTGTTTGCATGTTGTACAGGAGTTAATGGCACCAAGTCCTTTAATCTGAATGTAAGAATATAATCTCCAGTCATTCTGCCTGGGTGAGAATACAACTATGAATAACACGAAGCACAGAGGCGACCGTGAGACCCAAGGCAAACATAGACAATTTGCAAAAAACGCCAGTGTTTATCCTTTAATACTCTGCTGAGAGGCACAGTTTGAATCCCAGTGAGAGCTTCAGTCCAGCCGGTCGGGGGGGCATTTAAAGGTGCGGCAGACGAGCAGTTTATGTTTCCTCTCCCTCGCGGAAGGTGTGTCTGGACAGACAGCTGACATTCCAGCTGTGAGGTGAGTTGAGTCACTGGGAGCCTGGCGAACGGCTCTCACACAACCCGGGCCCTAAATCTCACTCACTTCCACAGGGACTGACGCTCGGGCCCATATGAGAATTAATTACAGATAACCATGCATGCTGTGTCAAGACTCCTGTTTTTACTGGCTGCTATGGGATCAGCATTATTTATTTGTGCTCATGTCTGATCTGGTTAGCACAGAGTCGTGTTTGCTTCACAGGCTAGTTGCAGGTGTCTGACACTGTTTTGCACCTCGGTAGAATAATAAAGAAACCAGAGTTACATCTGCAGCAGAGGCACCCTGTTGCCAAAAATATGGACTCCACCCATTTCAGTCACTCCTCACACCGTGTTAAGGTAATGTGTGTGTTGCGCAATTTCAGAACTGTGAGTCACTGGGATTTTGAGCTGATGCTATTGAGCTTTTTAAATGTGAAAAATTCCCGGAGGACGAAACCATGTATCACTACAGGCGGCTGTAGTCAGGAGTTAATGTGGGACAACAAACTACCAATCACGTTATCGCCTCTACCCGTGGCTCAACTGCACATTCCCATAAATAGTAAAGAGTCAAGATCATGGGTTTTATCTCTGCGTGACCAGAAATGATGATTCACTCCAGATAAACAGCGGTGACGTCGTACCTGACAGGGCAGGTGCTGCAGCCGGACTTTGGTGACATAGGTGATGGGGCCCAGGCTGTCTCGCTGGGAGCCCTCCCACTCGTAGATGGGCTCTCTGTTGATGGAGTTCCTCAGCTCCTCTCTGCCCTCGGGAGCCCTGTCTTGGTTCAGCTACAGAAGGTACACAGGGGAAAAACAGAAGTTCACAACGAATCTTCAGCAATGTAAATATTAACATTCCTCTGACCCTAAGCAAATTTAAGCGTTGAATGTTTGTCCATAGAAACAGTTCCCAGCTAAGGCTCACACAAACATTGTCAGTACAGCTATTTCCTCGTGACACACTTAGGTTCATGTGTTTCATCAGCCGTTTCCCCACCTGTGGGTGTGGAGTCAACCCTGTGCAGATGTGATTTTGATATTGACTGTGATGTGGTCAAGGCCACTCCTTAGTATCCAGGCCTCAGGCAGAGCCAGCAGTGACCTACCTGACTCATCAGAGCTACACGCTCACACACATCCTGTTTTCAGGAGCGGCTGAAGCCAAACCACTTTCTTGGCTAATCCACCAGGTGGGTTAAAAGATGATGACCACATTCTGTTGCAGCACGAAAGCCAGGTTTTTATGCAGCTTGATATAATATAATAGGTTATTTCGAGGCAGGTGGCATTCAAACATTTGGTCTAACTCACCTTCACTCTGGTGAAGTTTTCGATTGTAGTTGCGGTGCCTCCATTTGCCTCGATGTTTTCCTTCAGAAGGCCAAACCAAAGGTCCAGCTCGTCTTGGTTGGCACAGTAGACAACTATGGAGTTGAGGCTGACACCTGCAGGGTGCAAAGGTCACAAGGTCAAAAAAGGAAAGTGGCTTTTGGGAATTTTTCTCTCCAAGCCTTTTTTTCAGGGAAATCTCTGACGCAGTGGTTAATCATTAACTGTGAGGTCACCCGTAGCGTTCTTGGCTGTTTTGCACAAGTTATGTTGTAAATGTTAACACATGTTGAAGTGAGTAAACCACATGTAAGACCTACTGTGAGAAGATCTAACGTCTGACCTGCTTCATCTGGTATTTAAAAGTCAGAGCCCCCCCCCCCCCCCCCCCCCACAGTGTTTACTCAGGAGGAATGACCAGGGTCTGGGATGAAAAGAGCTGGAATCTCGTTCTATCTATCAGTCCCACACATACCACAGATAACCAGTACAGATAGTCTGTTTCACTCCAGCCCCTTGGCTTTGTCTGCTAATTCTCTGGAGAAGGCCAACTGACTGCTCCTGAAGACCTTGACCACCATGTGCTCCCCGAGTTCAGGCAGCACGTAGTCCGACGTTGCTGCTCTGTCAGTTTATAGACATTATTCACTTCTGTTAAAGGTAATTAAGTCTCGTTATCTAACTTTCACAGCAACATAAATTCCAACTGTGTAACAGCTTACAGGGATTTTCAGAGACCGTCTCGTGCTGTGTTTGCTTCGTCACCCGTAAACTCACCAACACCACTTCACACTGAAGCTGAATCATATTTCCGCAGCGCTCTCGGAGGAAAGCACTTGGTGAGAACCCTCACTTGACTCAGACGTTTGACACGCTTCCGCTACATATTTCCTGTCCGTGGCGAATCCCATAAAGCAAATCAAAGTCCACACTGCAACAACAGCCGGAACACAATACCACAAAATAACAAGCTTGATCCGGGGATGTCGGATGAGTGTCAACATTGTGAATGTGGAGACGGTTCAGATGTCAGTCCGATAGAAACTATAATCAAATGCAAACAAAGAAACCGTCTACTCTTCGTATTTGATTTTTTTTATTCTGTGGTTTTGCATTAGTCCCTGGCAAGAACCCCGGCCCTGTAGTCCCGGCAGCATCACATTTCTACTTAATGAAAAGAAATCGAGCCTCAGACTGTTTTGGTCTACCCAGAGTTCAAAAGCTAAGTGGCATTTCCACCGGGCATTAACCGGAGCAGTTTTTGGAATGTGCCATAGATTATGTGCAGTGACAAGGCTAAGAGCGGTAGCCGGGCTTTTCTGCTTGACAGCTGGGCCGACTGAAGTGCACCTGTCGTCTAACAAGCAGGGTCTTAAGGGCCGCTTTGGCCCCCTGACCCAGGGTGAAGGGGGCCCGGCTCTAGTTAGTCTTGGGGTTGAGTGGAGGTGAAGGGGGTCACAGCACCTTTGAATCACTGGAATGTGACAACATACGAAATGCTGCAGCTTGGAAAGAGGGTGTGATTTTTTTTCCGTGAGGAGATTTTTTTACTTTGATCCATAACTTAAAACACAGCATTAAAAATGTTGACAACTGCTCTAATTCATTCTCTGTCTTTTGTTATTGAAGTCTGGCGTTTGCTACTGACTTCTAGAAACCATGCTGGATTTGTTAATCAATCAGCCTGAGTGATTGATTAGATAAAGTCAACACAACCAATAAAAGTCCAAACGGATGATTATGACATTCCAGGGCTCGGTGCCAACCAACACTTGTTTTCTCTCCGCTGGAGTCGAAACTTACCGTTTATTTGAAAGGCGAATTCCTGGGGCTGGCTGTGGTTGCAGTTCTGCTGCAGGTTACAGATGGAGAGTTCTTTCAACGGAAGAGTTCCCTGTACACAAGACAACAAAAGGTTCGATCACGCTTCTTTGCACAAAAACAATCTCTCATTCTCTCAGTAAAAGCGTTCACTGCAACATTTCCTTTTCCAATTACTCCATATGAGCCAAATGTTCAGCTCTTAATTGTATTATTCACCTTGCGTCCCAGCATACTTTGCATTTGCCATCATCTACAGTGAATGCTAACTTATCCTGTATAAAGTATCATAGCCGTCTCTTCTTGACAAGAAGGTAAGCCGACAACAGACACAGTCAAATGATGATTAATGCCGGCTCACGCTTTACACATGGTGAAGTGACTTAATCATACTTTCTGTTTACGAACAATCTGCTGACTGACAGGGTACACATGTCAAAAGGTACGATTATGTAAAGTAAAAATCTGCCCCAAAGAAAGTTAAATGAAATGAATCCTGGGAATGATCATAAGGACAGATAAAGCGAAGCATTTGAAGGATCAGTCGTGAACATTGTGATATTGTCTAAGTGGAAGCAAACTCACCTGGTATGTTAGTCCGGTTGTGTTGTTAGAGACAAAGTGAAGGTGCGTCTGGAAGAGATCCAGGTAACAATCATGTATATCCTGCGGAGATAATGGAGAACGTCATAATATGTCCTGTCTAAGAAGTAATACACTGTAAGAAAACTACAATACTCGTATAACAGAGCCATCACGTTTCACCTACTCAGTGTTCAGGTTTCAAAACACACACAGGAGCTGATTTAACAAGACGCAGCCCGAATTGGAAAACTGAGAATCGATGGAATCAGCAGGTTTAGTGTTGATGAAATGAACCCTCACACATACAGGCACATGTCCGGAAGCCAATGATCAATCAGCCATTTGCCTTTTTCTGATGTTGGTCTCAGGTGAGAATCATTTAACATTCTTAAGATCGATTGTTTTTAAGGTTTCTCACTTCCTGTATTATTTACCTTGTGTGCGTCTGTTTGTTTGTTTGTTTGTTTGTTTGTTAATCAGATGCTGTATGATGCGTGGCAGGACTTATTAAACTGTGGTGCAGATCCGGCCTGAGATCTGGCTGATAGTTATGAATTTATGAAACGGATCTAGTTTTTTAAAATGTATTTCCTTAAGCTGACATTTCAATGCCTTATTCATACCACGGGGAACTGTTTTTATCGCGTTAAGCACTTGTGTTTGTATCAAAAGTCTCACACAAATTGAGTCATCGGTTGATCAGAATGTCTTGTTCCTGTATCACCTGCCGATTCATGGAGCGCCTACGGGAGATGTTCTGATTTAGCAGAAAGGACAAGGATTTCCGGGAAGGTGTGTCTTCTTTGAGCGTAAAATGTGATTTTAAAGTAACAATTTAAAAGCAATGGTCTTTGTCGTCAAATCTTTGGACAGTCATGCCTCCTCTCTGGAGTTCTTCTAGGTTTTACACATTGTGTTCTTTTGGCATCATGACGCTCTTCCGTCCAACACTCTTTCCGTTCTACTTTTTGACAGAGCTGTTGTGTCACAGCTTTGATGAATTGCAGTTCCCACAGTGCGGAGACGGCCCGTCCTCTATCAGTCCCTGGGATCAGAGGAACTCTCCCTCTCTCTCTCTACCCTGAGGTTTTCTCTGGGAGATGTTTCACAACTTTAGCAGCAGCGAGCATGTCCAAACACAGGCTGCGGCCCGCTTCGTGGAAAACCGATTGGATTATTCATTGCCTGCCATTACGTCAAGTTCACAGCGAGTTTCAGTTCGTCTGTCCGGTCATTCTCCACCTGTTTTCTTTAGTTTTTTTGGTTGGGGGGGGATTGACAGTCATGCTGATCACATGGATGACTGGCATGATGTGTCATCGTAGGCTTGGTCATTGTTTCAGACCTCATTAACCACAATGAGGACTGTGCAGCATGAGTTTTGTTTTCCTTTCTACTTGTTTTCCCGGTGTTTCAACATCGTCATTAAAAGGTCGTTATGGTTTGTCTCACCTGGCACTGGAGGAAGCGGAAGCGGACCTTGGAGCTGTGGATCATGCGTCCGTAGTTCTTCACATTGATGCTGCTCTTCTTCCAGCCGCTGGCCGGGTCGTAAGGAAACGGAGGATTCCATTTGATGTTGTCTATTGACTGCAGATCTTTGTGGCACATTTCCTGCAACCGATCATAATGTCAGTAAAAATAAACAGACATTTATAGAACTTCTCTCCGGTATGAGTGTGAGTTTCAGGTTAGTTCTCCTGCGAGCTGAGGGAGGGTCTTACCTTCCTGGGGGTGACAGTGCACAGGATATTGATGATGCTGTTGGACTTCTCCTGCCCCTCCTGGGGATAACTTTTGCGAAACAGGCGGCTGCTGCTCAAAAAAAAGGAAAAACCACGTGTTACCACTCACTCTGCCGTGTTTACCAGCTATTCATTGTTTGCTGTTGAGCTAAATCCCCAACGGCAGAGTCATCGGGGAGCATTTCCCGTACTTGTCAATTGACCGTCACCTACTGTTATCAGATGCAGAGTAGACCTTAACACACCCGTCTTTGCTCAGACTGTTTTGCATTTCAAGTTCAGTGGCAGAGACTTTGTTTTCAGTTTTTCTGTTCTTTACCTTCACTGAGGAGATAATGTTTTCAGCCCTGTTTTTTTGTTTCATGATTGGTTCGTATGTTTGTTTGCGAGCAAAATCCCATGAAAACAACTGAACGGATTTAAATGAATTGAAGTCTGTGGTATAAGTCAGGGAAGAAGCCATTGGGAGACGTGGCATTTGTCAAAAGAAATTGCTATTTCCCACAGGATAATTCCAGTTGGCAAAACAGGCAGATTAAGGGGACTTATATCTTTTAATGTGTGAAATTTGGTGAAGCTTGATTACATTTTAGGGTACTTTACTGTAGTGCCACTCCACTTTAGTGGGTAAATAACTGTGAATTGTGTTTTTTTTATTTATCTCACTTAATGTACAGTGAATCAACCAGAGACCCTTCCTTTGTCCTCGGCCCATCAATGCCAACCATTTAAATGATAAGAACAATCAGCTCTTATGTCTTTAAATTAAGGATGTGCATAGGAAAATCAGCATTCAATGTCCCTCTTTGTTTTGCATGACCCTCATCTGTTACCATTAGTGTCATGTCTACGACGAGGAAGCTCCCCCACTGCAACGATAAGACTGTGGGACTGCTCTTACAGTCTCAGCCTGCAGTTTATCTGCCTATCTGCACATATGTGTACCAGTGTCCTCGGTGCAACAACGCAGGCTTTTGTTTGCACGGTGGGAATCAAGGTCTGTCTCATCAGGAAGTCCATGTCCAGCATCGATCACTGACAAGTGTTCGGTGTCTGATACTATTCTGCTACGGCCCTGTTTAACTTGTGCTCACGTACACATATTAATAATGTGCACACTGATGCAATCTGCTGCTGCAACGTGAAAGAGGAATGTAGATAATAGATAGGTAGTTGATTTACACACCCAACATTCTCCAAATCGCTGCTGTTGTATTCAATGCACCACACTCCCCTTTCTCTGAAGGGAATACCTGACCCCGGCCTGATTCAGCAACACAAAGAGTGAGGAGGGTGCACAGGAAGCAAGAACACTGAATGCATTGTTCCTGTGTCGAACCATCAATCCCACTGGGAAGGTGTCTAAGCCGGAGTGGATGTTTCTGTTTTTTTTTGCCCTGTCTCTTATTTGTATTTGAAAATGAAGAGCAGCATGACACATTCTATCCAACCAGACCCTGAATCATCCCACAGGACAGATGTTCTGTAGCAGAGGTTAATCAGCATCAGATGTGCTGGTCCCGCAGAGTGGGCCGCGCCAATCGTAACATGCCCGGGCAAATAATCCCAACGGATTCAAGAAAACCAGATCAGAAATAACTAAGCATGTCTGTCATTTCCTGTATTTAATGCCTTCATATCAGATCACTACACGCCATCAGGTGCCATAAACCCAACGGTTTCTTTTATGGTGTACAATTGCCCATGTGTGATCGTGATAATGATTGGGGGTCAGCTCCGGAACTTTGGGGGGGAAACCAGAGTGACTTGACAGCTGGCAGATCATCTTCAGAGGGATGCAAAGAGGAGGCAAATGGTAACTGGATCATCGACACCGTTGCCCAGACAGGCAGCACTCAGGCACCACTCAGGCACGACACCCAGACTATGCTGCATAACCATATGATCCTGACAACCCGGCGTCACAAAATTCACAACCTACATTTAACCCCGCTGCTCAAACCCCGAGAAATACCAGGAATTCCTTCCGGCTGAAACACAGAGTCTGAAATAACAAACGGCCGTCAAGGGCAGGACATGTGCTCTGAGGGAGCACACTGAGGCGAGTACAGTAAGAATCCCCAGGACAGGTTGTGATTGTTCTTACCTGTTTCTGCGAATGAAGCTTTTACTGGAGAATCTGAAGTTGTGCTGGGGGACACATGACAGGCTGCTCCCCATGCTGCTGTGCTCTGTGAGGCTCCTGCTGCTGCTGCTCTGTAGACAAATGACTCCTGTGATGGAAGAGTGTTATCCAGTAGTGCCGTGTGTGTTTGTGTGTGTGCTCCCGGCTGAAGTCAGACTTGTACTGAGGGAGAAGTGGGCAGGGCGGAGAAGTGAGACCGGTGAGAGAGTGTGTGCGTAACAGGGGTGGAGTTTGGGGCTGTGTCAAAGATAGTGAGTGTGTGTGTGTGTTTGTCTGTGTGTGTGTGTGTGTGTGTGTGTGTGTCTGTGTGCTGAATAACCAGTAGGACTCACACCTTCTGTGAGTTGCCTCTGTCTGTTAAATCAATCCCAACAACAGAGAACAGGGGTGTGGGGGGTGTTCAGGGAGAAGTGTGCCATTTCACACCTTCCAGGGGCCAAATGGGCCTCATCGTTGTTTGACCGCTGCACTGAGTGGTCACCAAACATGGATGGTGTGTGTCAATCAAAGGCAAGATGGGAGCTTCCATTGGCATGTCCAGACATGAAAAATGCCTGCAGACTGTTTATTATTGACTCACATGCTCAAACTCAACTAAACTCAAGTGTCATCTGGAAACTTTATGTTTCACAATTCTAATGGATTTATTGATTTGGAAAGTAAAACTGCGTAGATGTTAAAAATAGCCCAAAGCTCCCTGTGATATTGAAACTGAGAAAGATAATTCATTTTAGGGTATCACACTATTAGATCGTTCCGTCTTTTCTTTGTGACATATTCTTCTTTAGCATTCTATCACATTTTGGGCGCTCGGAAGTCAGGATGGTTTGAACTGCACGTGTGTGTGTATTCAAATGCTCTATTTTCCACAAGGCTATGGGTGTATGCAAACATGTCTAGTTTGCATGTGAGGTGTTTGTTTGTAAATGAGATATCTGCCATGTAAAAAGTGAAAGTCAACAAAACTAAATTGTTGAGGCACAAGTTTAATTTCAGGGTTTTATCTTTATTTATTATCTTGCCAATATACTGTAAAGCTCATTATACAGAAACCATTCCCATGTAGACATTTAAGGAATTTTTGTTTTTGTTTTACAGCATTGAAGGCTCACACTAGTTTCCCGGCTTGTTTACCTTATATGATCAGAAACAAGTGGCCTTATCAGTCAGACGGAGTCAAACCCTCATGATGGCTTTGTGTTTGCTCATTAATTAGGTCACTGTCTGTGTCGAGCCGCTGCGCTCTATAGGCATCATTCAATGAGAACGTGTGCCGCTCGCTGCCAACCTGCTCGACCAGATTGTTCGAACAGATCCACCCGAGGCAGCAACAGACATCATCCTGTTCACAAACTGTAGACTTCAGGAGTGTGATTGTTCTTCACTCTGTGTGATTGTTCTTCTTTTGATTGGGCCCACTCCTCCCGAAACGGTCCAGCAGCTTAATCAATGAAGAAAACTGATTGAATTACATGTGATTTAAATGAAAGTAAATCATGGATCTAATCCGAAACCAATCCTTGGTAACGAGCCTGACTTGTTCTTCAGAATACACAAGTAAATACGTAATATGTAACTTGTGACAAACTCAAACTATAACAAATGTGTAGATGAAAGAAACAACATGGCGTGTAAAATTTAGGTCATAGAAATCATAAGGAGGAGAATATATATAATATCTCTAACATAGTATTAGTAATTTAACTCCTAACAATTAAATGAGGGAATGTTTAAAATGAGGCAACATTTGATTATTATTGATTATTTTGGTGTTACTTTAAATCATAACAATAACAACAATAATACACTTTATTTATTTAGCACTTTTCAAAACACTGGGTCAAATGACACAAGCAATTGAAAAACTGATTCAATTTCAAGAAATCCTTAATCAATGGAGCGTGGACCATGCACACATTCTTTTTTGTCCACATATTAAACTTTTTTATGAGACAGTAGGTACTATCAAGGATCCTGCAGGCTTAGTAAAGCTTTTTTACTTAATCCATTAAATGGAATGGATTCTTACTCTCAGGAAACATTGTTTTCTCTAATATAGAGCAATGCTAGTAATGCACACACTCCTCTGTAATGCACTATGCTTTTAAACAGGGTAAATACGATTAATTTATGTGACTTAAGTTAAAGGGACCTCTGAATCACTATTGTCATTGTAGCAGTTTGAGGACTTTATGTTTATTATATCTCATTTGGATCCATTGACAGTAATTTGATGCTTTTAATCAGTAATCTAACTGACTACACTATGGTCCCTGTAATTCAACCCATGCTGTCATCATTTGATGACAGGTTTCTTGTCTGGTTGTGTATCATCACTGAAAAAGCAGTAAAATGAACTTGATATTACACGTAGCCGACACGATGACTCATGTCTCTTCCGCAGTATTCCATGAGGAAGGCAGCTAAGAAAAAAACTGCCAGGGATTTTCTACTGTGATGACAATCCAGTTTCAGTTAGTGGTGTCAGAAAAAATACATCATCCAGGCGTGACAAAGATTTACATCTTGGATCCAGTCCGTTCTCAAGAAATGCAACAAAGGTTTTACAAGCAAGTAGCAGTGGCCGAGGTCCAAAACCCGGAGTGGGGAAATCTTTCCATGTAACTGAGTCCTGCACACACCTCCACCAAAGCCAGGTACTTCCCTTAAACTGCCAAACTGCACTAAATTGCACACACTCGAAGATATCTGTCCTCAAGAAAATGTTGAATATATTGGAAAACGCCCTATCTCGCAATATTAAAGAAACACCAAGTTTTGTGGAAATCTGTCCAGTAGTTGTTGGGTAATCGTGCTTACAAACAAACAAACAAACAAACTAACTAACTAACGTAGGTGTGACATAATCTCCTTGGCAGAGTAAAAATATAATACAAATATCAGGTATTATAAACCTCATCATGTAAATATATTTCCCCCATGACAAGAGTGAGACATCTCACCAGATATTGCATGAAATTGCCTGACTATGATGCATTTATTCATTCAGTGTTCATGAGGATGAATCTTGTTTTCTGTCACTCGACAACGACATAAATCACGACAAAACTACTTAAACTAATGAATGAAATTTCCCTTAACTTTAGTGTTTGAACTTTGAGAGGTGCTACAAGGGTGAGATGGTAAATAAATGCACAAAAAGCTAATGTAACTGATTATACTGTATATATTTAGCATTTACTCACATGCTGTATGCAAGCACATCACCATTCATCTTCAGTTTATAGTATCTACGTAAATATAAAATGATGCTATAAGTAATTAATTCTGTAAACAATACTCAATTAAATAGTGTCGTGTTGAGTCACATTGTTTAAAAAGCTCTGCGGTGAAAAGGTTGTGACTCACACTGATGTTTTTAAAAGTTAAGCTATTTCATCAACTTTCAAAGGCAAAATATAATCAGATGTTTTTAAAACTGGAATGCTTGTAGAATATTTCCATTTTTTTATTGACTGTTCTCCCAATGCAAATGAATTCAGCATCAAAGTTATCGTGTCCTTGACCCGTGTTGAAAGTACAACCTCAGTCTGAAGGCAGCATCTTGAAGTCCTACTTTGTGGTCTCACTAAATGTCAACCATGTTTAGGAGAGACTGATATGTGAGATATGTGACATCAGGATCCCCCCCCCCCACCCAACCCACCCACCCACACACAAACAACCCACCACCACAGCTTTTGAGGGTGACTGTTGTTATATGTGGTTGAACTCATCACATGGGATTATACAAACCAGCTTCTGCCAACGTTTTACAGGGCACCATTGAGGAAAGGAGACTTGAGTTTTAACGGTAGGGAATGTGCCTGTTGTCGCCCTGTGGGTAAGTTCACCACAGTAGATCTCACTCCCACAGTTTCTTGTCATATTACTCAACGGGAAAAAGGGAAATACCAGGTACATTTGCCAAAACCAACAGCATACAAACAGCCCATTCATTTCCCCGTCACGTTTTATATGGTGGGACCGACGATTCCTGAATGAGCTGTTTCCTAACAATAACCCACATGGTCATTAAAAATAATGACTTTATTTTTTGGTATGTTCCAGTTTCAGCCTTTGCTCCCAAAATAATAAACATGTCATCCAGCCACTCAGACCATTTACAGCTGATGCAAAATAAATTATACTTCATATTCCCCTAAAGTTGAACCCACCTGTTTCGTTTCATGAGATGAGAAGAAACCTCAAATCTATTTTCATAAAGCCCTTCCCTCCGTGTATGCTGTGTTGAACTTTGGCTCTCCCTGAGAAGTCTCTCGCTTGTGTTTACCCAGACTCAGCGGGTGAGAGCGGCGGTGCTAAAGTCACACCCCGGGCCACTAAAACGGAGTCTGGCTACGAGGCCCCCAACATCGGGTGTCCAACGGAGACTCCGACGTGCCAAAGTTCTCACACACGACCACCGTAGAGGATTCTTAATTGGACCTCGGCCCCACTTTGAAGACAAGATCAGTCAAAGTCAGTCCGAATGTTTCAGATTCTAAATTCGCCAGATGCCTGTTTTTGACACAGACTTTATTAAGTCTATGTGATTTATATCTAAGATTACTTTTATCAAGAGGTAACAAATATGCACATAGGATTTTTTTTATGACTTTTTGTATTATTTACTTTCTATTTTTTTTCCCAATATCTTAACTTGCATGGAAAGCAAAAGATTAGTAAGTCAATGGACAGTTACAATCGTATGCCGCTCAGAAACTGAAAGAAATCATAAAAGGTTTGTTAACAAGTTAAAAATTAAGCTTTATACTTTTATCAATCATATGAATTTGATTCAAAACTAGTTTATTTGTTTTACTGTTCTATTTATCTTTAATATTCCTGTACAACAATTTACCTGTACCTATCTACCAAACATTCTGAATATATTCTTAAATAGTTTTGTAAGGATTTTCCACCTCTTTCAAAGCTGATAAACAATATTGAATTGTTATGGAGAAGAAGTTGAAGTTTTCTTTAAGAGAGAATTCATGAAATTATATTTAAGAATTATCATAACCTCAAGTGCTGTTCTTACCTTATTGTATCATGCAACATCTGAATGTTGTCAACCTAAAACAATGGCCACTGACGTTTCTTTGAAGACAGGTTTGGACAGAATCAAATCGAAATGTCTTCGTATTGATAAAACTTCTTGTGCAATTCTAACAACAAATATACAACTGCAAGCTGTTAAGTAATTTGTGAACGTTATTTCACAAGCTTAAAATATGAATGACCCCTGAATGGGAGAGATGCCCTTTGAAATCAGACGTTGTAAACATGGACTGAGATACTTGATGTAGTTAAAAGGACACAGTCATGTCCGGTTTTGTGGTGCAAGTGTAATTTCTCTCAGACATAGATTCTGAATATACTGGGAATGAATGAGTCACTGTGTTATGGTAAGTTGTGATTGTATAAGCATCAGGTGATTTAAAGATGATTGGTCCACATCAGAGGTTTCGAAAGTCTTATTGTGGTTTCCTCTTATTACAAAGCTTGGAAAAAAGCGACCCCTCACTCCACTTTAGATTAGCTGAATTTCTGGATTTCCATGCGATCATGATGATTATTTTTTCCCTCTGGGGGCAACAGGTAACCTGAGGGTAGCCCATAGACAACCACTTCATACACAAGCTGTGTATAAAAGTAGCATAAAAAGTAGTGTGA
This sequence comes from Platichthys flesus, assembly GCF_949316205.1. Lineage (NCBI taxonomy): Eukaryota > Metazoa > Chordata > Actinopteri > Pleuronectiformes > Pleuronectidae > Platichthys > Platichthys flesus. The sequence continues at coordinate 13,926,454 of NC_084951.1, forward strand.
GCATTCAAGAACCGCACAAGATTCCAATAATCTGAACAACACCTTTATTGGTGAAATACAATAAAGTGTTTTACCTTTTACGATTAAATATAATTCCTGGCTGAAAATATGCTGGTGTAGTTGAATTGAAAAGATGGTTTATGTTAGCTAGCTAATGAACTGTGATGTGCAGTAATTTATACTGTTCATATTGCTCTGCAAAGTGCTCCTGTGTTTGGTTTAGACTTCCTTTTATTTCTGATAAAGAGGTTTGATGGGGTTGACAGATTTTCCATTACAAGCCGGCTCTTATCTGAAGTAGCATGTCGGGAAGTGTTTGCCTCTCATAGGTGCAGCGGTGCAGCTGACACTTCAGCCCCTCCACAGAGAATGACAGCATCTCCATGGCCCGATAAGGGCTGTGCAGCGGCTGACACCAGGGGAAAGGGGAGAGGCTCCAGTGGGTTGAACTGCCCCCCCCCCCCCCTCACCCCAGGATCAGCTGCAGCAGGTCCTCCGGCGTGAGCACACTCATATGGACAAGCTGTAAACTCATTAGCATCCTCATGGCAGCAGAAGTGACTCGCAGCTCGAGCACTTAGTGACGCACAAACACAGAAGATTGTCAGACAGTCTAGAGCCCTCTTTGCACACGTTGACGAAATCATTTTTGTTTCATACACTCGTTCCTCTCATGCTTGATATGTGGCTGTGAAATTTGAGAAAACATTGACAGTGGTCGGTTGAATTCATGTTTATAACATTGGCTGCAAATGGTAACACATGATTCATCCACTAAACTTCTCACACCGCTGTGCATAGAGTATGTTCCAGAATACATGAGTAAATGGCTTCATGCGTTGTTGTGCAATCAACCATCTTGGGAGCTGAATATGTAACTTCCAAAAAAAACACTTGGCACCACGTCTATTGTAAGCAACGTGAATTCATCTCATTCTACTCAAGTTCCTGTCAACTTCCAAGAATCAGGTGATCCATGCATCATCAAATCACTCTGACACTCTGGCATATTTCACAAGTTTCATTGCTCAGGTTATGGTTGTACTTTCTGTTCATCAACTGGTAAAATTAGTAACATCTCTAGGGAATCGAAAATGAATTGAGAGGTTCCAAATCCACTTGCATGTGTACTTGCACAGAGGATGTGATGTCCTGTTAAACCAGCTGTGTGCAGTCGTAGCCCATTTCCCATCATTCAAAGCTGCAGGATTTTGCGGTGTTTCCTGTATTATTCCTGTTTGTATTGAGAGTGGGAGCTCATAGGTTCGAGTGCATGCAGCGGCCACCACAGGTGTGAATGCCATGCAACTGAGGTCAAGAAGGGTAAAGTGAGAGTGTTCAGCTGTCTGCTTGGATCACTGTGAAAGAGGAGTATGTTGGGAAGGTACCAAGCGACAGTGTTTAGTGAGCCTAGCAACAAACACTGTTACGGACACTGCTTTCAGCGTGCGTGTGTGTTTTTATGTGTTTTCATTGGGCATTTAACTGCCTCTCTTATCCAGAGTGACCTGTATTGGGAGGCTTGCAGTACTTGGAGAGACATTTCATTTAAAGGATATACAAATTTTTTACCAATCAGTGTGTGCATGTGCATGTGCATGTGTGTCTGTATTCAAAGTCATCAAGTTATCACATCTGAAAACAACTTTATTTCCTTTTTTACAGTGTGTAGTATTGCTCCATTTCAGAATAGTGCAAAATTCAATATTTTAAAGTTCCTCATAAATAACAAACATAAATAAACAAGTATCACCACATTAAACACAAACTAAAAAAGTAACAGATACATTGAAATTGCACAACCATAACTTTAGCTATCTTTTTTTATTTTACAGTTGAATCAGCAGAATGGAGGCCAAAGTCTTGTGTGTTTTTGTGCACCTTTTGTCTTTAAGTTTGTCTCACGGTGACTTTACAGAATCACGGCATCCCCATAAGACCATCACAGCCCCGATTCTACTGGGTCCACTCTAACGCATAGATGTCCAAAGTAAACAGATCCAGATCAACAAAATCCTTCAAAATAAGGACAAAAAAAAGGCAACTTCCTAGAAGTCTGGAATGAAAATATCACTGCGCTACACATGAACTGAACTGACCCCAGGTATTGACTCTTAACTGAGACGAGACTCAATGTGATCCATTTATTTTATAAATTTCAAGTTCTGTGGTGATTATTGGAAATCACTGGTAGAACAACTGGTTCCATAGCCAGTGTAGTTGTTAATTATACAGTTGTTTGTAGTTCAACTTGGATCTATTTAAAAAAATGAGGTAATAAAACAAGACACTACACTTGATGGAGTGTAGAGGGAAATATGACAGCACCAAGTGTCGACCACGTGACTCTTTCTGGTCAAGTGTTGGTATACTGAAGATAAACTACAGTAGTACTCACTGTGTTATGCATTTTAAGCTGTCACCATGTACAGTGATTATATCACACTGTGTCTTTTTAAATGCAATAGAGACGCAGGATTAAATAAAACAGTCTTTACACTGACTGGTCAATAGGTGTGCAGGCAAATTAAGCTTTTTGCACAAATGTAGTAAACATGTGTTGCGGTGTGAGATCATGCTTGTGGCAGTGAAGAAACATTAAGAAATGCAAATGAAATCCTGCATATCAAAATGCAACTCTCAGTCCTCTCAGGAGAAACCCAAAAATGTCTCACACCGACATTCTCATTGTCATTTCCATTGATGGTTTGCACATCACACACATAAATTAATATATTAGTAACACTCTTAAATAGGCATAGGTCTGATCTGTGTCCTTCTATAAGCATCTTTAAAAACTGAATATATTATCATTTATACATTTCATGAATAAATACACTTCAATATAGTTGTTCTGTTTTTGGATGAAAAAAAGGATCCAACCTCATTTGCAGAACTGAGGGTGTAGCTTCTCTGCACGCTGGTTTCCATGCTCTCTTGCAGTGTGGGAAGGGTTTAGAGCATGACCTGTGACTGCCACCTAGTGTGGCATGGCAGCACTACAACATTTTATCCTCCCGTAGGGAGTCGATGCCAGTACGTAGACATGCATGGTTTCACCAATCGAACGTTACATTCCAAAAGTAAAATCATTCTGTTTCTTTTTTTATAGATTTTAGAAATCCATCTAAATAAAAATCTTGCAGAAGACGGCAACATCAAACCCCAAACATTTACTTCACACATGACAGAAGTACCAAAAAAAACCAGGAGCTTGAGGAAAGAGCGGTCAAAGTTCACACATTTTGATCCAGGAATATCTTGAAGAAATAGGGAGCTGGTATCTTTATGGTGGAGCTGTACCATGGACATTCAGGCATCCAGAGTCCATTCCAGAATTACTGGCACTTGGTAAAAATTTGCGAGAGTGGTTTAAGCATTTTCAGAGATTCTGATTAAGAATTCCTGATTGATGTTGCACGTTTTAACGACATGGTCAGCAAATCTTTACCAAGAGGGCCACTAATTATTGATGGTACTTTATTAACCGAACCAGGGATTTCCCCTTTTTCTTTTCGCCCTCCCATTCATTTACCTGTCCACTCCCATCCTCCGCTCCTCCTCACCATCTCAAACCGAGCAGTTGCGCCTCTTCCCAGAGCCAGCCTGGGCTGTAGCAGCAGAGGCTGAGCTCAGCCAAGTGGTGACCCCGTGTCAAAGACTGGTGGAGGAAACCGAGAGGGTGGGTGAGGAGGGTGGTGGGAAGTTCAGCAGCTCCAGCACGGCCACGCCCACGCTACTGCGGCGTGTGAACATGCAGGAGGCCGCGACCCACTTGTTGCTGCGCGGGTTGTACTTCTCAATGGAGTTGAGACTGGAACTGCCATCGTTGCCTCCCACTGCGTATAACCAGCCGTCCATAGACACCAGGTCATGGGTGCTCCTGGAAACAGAAAATTAGATCTGGTTATACAAATAAATAAATTTTCCATGTATTCTACAGCCTTACTGCAAATGATTAAAAAGCCATTTCTGTTGGTCCTATCTGAAGTGAAAAATAATCTCAATGATTTCCATTTCATTTTGATTATTCTTCATTCATCACAGTCCAAAGATATGCAGATAAAGGTTGGGTAACTTAGAGACTCTAAATTGTCCTTATGTGTGAATGTGTTCTGCGGTACACTGGCGACCTAGGTTGTACCACGCCTCTCGCCTAATATCACCTGGGATTAGTAGACATTTGTGCTTAGTGACTGACACTGAATGCATTGTCTGCTTTGAATTACTTTCATAATGTGATATTCTACTGGAAAAGAGATTGTGACAGAAATATTCTAAAATTAGATGTATGAGTCATACAAGTGGAACAATGACATATGAATCCTGTCATACAGTTTGAGACCAAAAGGAATTACCAATTATAATTTAATTTAAATATAGAAGAGGGTCATTGGAAGTTGGGAGAGACAATAAAACTGAACATTTTCTTTATCTGTCATGAACAATGATTTATTGTTTTTCCAATATTTTTACATCAGCTTGTGCCAAATGTGCTTTGAGAGCGACAGGTGAGCGGTGAACACAGTGTGATGTTTGGTCTGTGTAAATTGAGCCTCTCAGCAACTGGATATAAAAGCACCCAAAGCCACACTGATGATTAACACCTGAGTTATTTATGGGGCTGCGCAGTCTACAGGATCCTGCAGAGGTCTGGAAACATCCCAGACATTAGCCCCTTTAACCCAGCCTGTTCATGGCAGGAATGTTGCACATTTATTACGTCTCCCCATTCTGTAAAATAGGCACAGGGCGGGTCATAGACACAGAGGTGGGTAAACATCTGGGTTAAAGGGAGAGTTGGTGTGGCGGGACACGAGTAAACTGTTGTGTTACCGAGCCTAACACAACAGATGATGCGATTTCATAGAATCGGAAATCGCACACTTGGTCGGCAACATACTGGGTTTGATTGGTTCAGTATAAATAAGCAGAGTGTTTTCTTCATGGCAATATAGTGTTAAAAAAAGAGGCTGAGTGAGGGTGTGTGTGGGGCCAGGGGAATATCTGGATTTTGCTGATGCGTCCTGACATCACAGACTGCCTCGTCTCCCTCTCTGATGTTGATGCTGTATCAGAGTGTGCATGCAAGCCTGCATCACTAGACAAACTTGCTTTGACAATCACCTGCAAGACAAGTTTCATCTTCTAACAAAGAGGAGAAAAGAAACTACTGTTGTAGTATAAAGAATGATCGGGGCTTCCATCCAATTTTCCACAGGTCAAAATTATCACAGTTGTTGTTTTCTTATGAGAAACTCCGAAAAGACTACAGTGTTAATGCAAGATTGGTGATTTGGAATTGGAATCCTAGAACCCGGTTGTCCTGATGGCTCCTGTGTGTATTGCTCAATCACATTTCCTGGATCCACCCCCGCTCCTTTGTCATATGTCATCTGTCCTCACATCTTTTTGCTGATGCGCTCAAATGTACAGGTCAGATAAACAAATGCAAAAAACGTATTTTTACTAATTGAAATGAAGCAGACACTTGAAATGAGTAATGTAACTGTGTAACTTTGACACAAGGTGCCTTTGGTACACACTGGAATAGGGCCTGCTCATTTTTTGCAGTGGTTAAACTTACTATCTCTGCCTTTGTAATATAACTAGTAGGAACAGATTAGGCTGCAAGCTGCTTTCTCACCAGCTCTGGTGGCTCTGGTCTCTAAAAAAATGGAACCAGTCCTCCAAACATTTATCTCTGAATGATGCTTGGATCTCTTGTGCAGTTTTGATCTTGAGTTGTAGCGGTTGAAAATGTTTTGGTGCATTGTTCAAAGTGGGTAGACTTCATTCCAATTATTTCCTTATCGTACCTTAAACTGCTACGAAGACATATTTCTTTTTAACTGCACTTGGACAGTTCTGTTTATATCAAAGCGAGTTGTTTCCAGACTAACCTGCGTATGTTCATGGGGGCCACTCCCTCCCAGGTGTTGGCCTTGGGGTTGAACCGCTCCACCGAGTTCAGGCAGCTGGTGCCGTCATTCCCTCCCGCGACATACAGCATGCCGTCCAGCACGGCCACACCGGCACTGCTGCGGCGACTCAGCATGTTGGCTATGGCTGTCCATGTGTTGCTCTGTTCATCAGATCGAGAGACAGTGGATTGGGTCATCTGCATTCACATTCCACACCTGGCAACAGACGTCTTACTGTGATGATAAATTTAACAGCATACAACTTACCTGCGGGTCATATTTCTCCACTGTTGCGAGATGTGAGGAGCTGTCATAACCTCCGACTGCGTACAAGCTGCTATCTGGAGGGGAAAAGGGAGTAAACACTCAGAATGTAAATATTAGGACTTCAGTACCAAAAGGTACAACTCCCCCTTGATTTCAGACATTAAAACGTAGACAGTAAAATGTAAACAAAGTTGAACAGTATGTTCACAGTAATGTGTTTTTTGGCAATTTCCTACCCAGAGTTGCGACTCTGACATATCTTCTGCGGGTGCTCATGGCAGCAATTGAGGTCCATGTACTTGTAAGAGGGTCATAGCGCTCAGCACTGCGAGAAGAGAAAAACACTTTCAATTCAATATAATGACTTCACTATATAAATTAACTGTCTTTAAGATCTGGTCACGAAAACACACAAACAAGCTAAAACATTGCACTAAATCACAGCTTCGTACTATCACTGTCTGTGTGTACCTGTTGAGACAGGAAGCGCCATCATAACCTCCTGCAGCGTACAGCAGGCCGTGTAGTACAGCTACACCCAAACAGCTCCGTCGTGTTCCCATGGAAACCTCAGGCTGCCAGGAGTTGGTGATGGGGTCGTAAGACTCCACAGTTGCCAGGTCTGAGGTGCCATCATACCTGAGGAGATATGGATGTAAATTAATCAGAAAAGTCGACTTTAAAAGCTATTTTTAAAAGAGGAAAACATTTCAATAGCTTATCCGAAGGACGCAGCTGTTTGACCCTTTGCATATCTATCACTCAGGATTTTTTTAGTCAAAACATCCGAATATACCACCTTCCAGTCCTCATTACGAAAGTCAGGTTTAGTTCATAACACAACGTTATGAATGATTGAGTGATGAGATGGTGGCTTGGTAGAAATCAACATCATGGTTGGCATCACTCACCCTCCAACAGCATAGAGTCTGTTGCCAATAGCTGCCACGCCCACCCGTGCCCGCCGAGTGGACATGGACGCCACCATGTGCCAGCGGTCTGTCCTGGTGTCGTAAGCCTCACAGTCTCCATGGATGGCAAACAAGCTGCCACCACCTGAGACACACAGCAACAAAACCACATTTTAACATCAAGCAGTGTAGCGGTTGTGGCGAAAGTGTGGCCTCATTTCAGAGGGATCGTTTTTGTTAGGTTATTTTGGCTGAGATCCACAAAGACTCATGGCTTAGAATTAATGGATGATGATATTCTCATAAACGGCACAAACAAATATGTTGTAATTGCAAATTAACAGTTTTAGCCTCAAGACAAAATAAGGAACTGTACTGGAATTGCTATGATTTAGTTGTTAGTGAATTTGGGATTATGCAAGGCCTCAGCATGTAAAACGTTACTACATTAAACTGACTTTCTTTTCTCAAACAACTAAACTAAAAAAGACAATTGATATTATCATTGAGTTGAAAAGCTCTCGATATGATCAGAAAGCAGGAAGTGGCATTCAGTGCTTGTTTCATTCAAATCGCGTGGTGAATCTGATTTTTCCCTTTTCTTTTTGAAACACATAGTATAATGTCTACGATACATGACTACAAGATACAATACTGCAAAGCTTCCACACAAGATCGGATATAATCATTTCACCCTTTTTTATCTCCCAGCTACATAAATACTTATATTTTTAAGTTTCTGAGTAACATGGGATGTGTCGCCAAAGTGTACACTGGTAGGTACCACACTGACCAACAGCAAAGAGCACGGGGCTGGCGCCCTCACAGCGACGCAGGCGTGTCCGGCTGTTGCTGAGGACGCCCCTCTGCTCAGGCATCAGGTGGTACTTCAGGGCCTCGATCAGCAGGTCCTTGCACTCAGAATGATGACGCACCAGCAGCTCCGTGTCCACATTGCTCATAAGAAAGTCTCGCTTCAACAGTGGCAGCCTTACACACTTCATCAGCTGACAGGGAAAGAGAATGGTGGGAGGTCAATTCAGATTAAGATGGGGAAAGGGGATGTTAAGTACCTTATTGTCCAACTAAAAAAGTTCAGAGTTGAGACATCATGTCTGGTGAGATGGAACCAGTCTTACCCATGGTACATGTTGCCTGCGTCCATCTACATCATGTTTCACCCAACTCAACACGGACCGGTACACTTCCTCCTCAGATGGCACATTGAGATTATCACTGGAGATCAAGTCCAGGACCTGGATGAGGGAGGGCAAAGTAGATTTTATAAAATATTTACATAAATTATTTCATCAGATGTAAATCTACAGTGCCATTAATTTAGCTGTAACCATCCAAAAAGCCTAACAGCAGCATTTGCTTATGAAAAAAAGGACAGTGAAAGATCTGTTTCAACACAGGAAGAAAATTGCGTTGGCCGCAGACAGGGTTAGTTTCGGTATGATGTACCTGAATCTGTCTGCTGAGCTGTTGCCTCTGTTCCTTCCTCTTCTCCTCTCTCTCCCCTGACCTGATACTCTTTATCCTGACTGATTGGTGGCACTATGCCTCGTCTGCATCAATTTAAAATAGTACCAATCTAATTGAATGAATCAATGAAAAATAAAGCTAAACAAACCATTTTAGGCAGCATTTTAACTTGGACCATTCCAGCATTAATGCTTGTTTGCCACTGTAAGGTATTAATGTGTGTAGTGGTGTTGTGATATATTTTAAGTTACTATTATGTGTATGTGCGTTTCTGTGGCACGACTGAGTGCTGCAGTCCGAGTGGCTGGTTGGCACAATTCCCAGATCAACCCAAAGCTGGCAGGCCTGGATGGGGCCAGAGCAGCTGCTGCTGCTGTCGTCTTCCCTGGGCAGATCAGGGCAACAGTTTATAGCCTAACAGCCTCCACTAATCCACAGTCACACAGAGAAGTGCTGCTACTGCTGCTACTGCTGCTACTGCCCCACCCTGCAGTCCCTTTTAGGACTGCATGCATAAAAGCGTGTGTATATGTAGAGATTTAAAGAAAAGGAAGACAGCATGAATGAAAAGAGGTTGATGCATGAGACACCTCTTCACACAGCAATTACAATTCGCTCATCCATTGTTTTCTTCAAAATGTCTCACGTGTAATGCAACATCTGCAAAGCAATACCAAACTAAACTAGTGAATATCCTGTCATGCTTTTCCACATCCTTCACAGAACAATGAAAGAAAACGCAGAACATTTATCACAGTCACAGAACAACTGCAGACAGAATGGGGCAAAGCAAAAAGAAATAGTAAAACAGAAGAGTGGAGACGAAGAAAAGAAAATCATCTCTTTTAAATCTGGCTTTATGCTTCTTAACTTTAATGGACTGCGCCGGCACACACACACACACTGCAGATCCAGTCTTGAGGCTTTGGAAGCCACAGACAGAGCGGGTGAGGCTTTGTGTTTTACCCTGTGGGAGCACAGTCTTTGGTGCTGTGGGGATTTCTTCTTAGAGAAGTAGCAAGATAAAGGGGAAGTGATGCTAGCAGCTACTCTTCTCAACGATACTTTAATTCATACTAACTTCACATGGCTCAACCAACATACATTCGCTTGAAGCAGACGCCGTTTCATAAAAGAGAGAATATTTTCTGACTCTGCCAAGGAGGTCATGTTTTTCCCCTTTCCGTTTTGTTTGTAAAAATAGTTTACTTTCTTAAATATTGTTTTATAGAGCTTTTTCAACGTGTTCACAATTTTTCCAGAGATTAATTCATGGATCTTGGTGAGGAAAATATCTAGGAATCTGATATCTATAAGCACATGAAATTTGGTGCAGCTTGATTGAATTTAAGGGCACTATAGGGTCTTGACTGAGTCATTCTCTCTACTGTGTGACATTCTAGTGTCTCTCTAATATAATGGGCTTTTAAATTGTGCATGCTATTTTGAGGCTAATAAAATCAAAAGCATAACAATTTTTTTTTTTTAAATTGTAAAAAGTTAAAGACTTTGAAAACAGCGTCCTATTCATGACCACTCAGGAGCTTTCACAAAACAAGATAAAGGTATATTCGAAAATGTAGGGCAATGTTGTGATACTCATACTTGAAATCATAGGCCGGTTTACCTCCTGTAAAAAATGAACATGAATCCCTTATCACCAGGCTTGTGAATCAACCTACAGTGGCAGCAGGTCCCCGTCCTGTGTGTTGGTTTTGGGTGGTGGGGCTACCACTTTGTTTACCTTTTAGCAGCCTGTGCCTTTTTGTTTCTTTAACCTTATTCAACCGGGGCAGTTTCTCGGAAAACAATGCCTTCTTGTTTTAGGAATTCTCTGGCTCACTACACACTCACTAAAAATCAGCCGATGTCTGATCTACTGGCAGCTGGGCCACTCTAGGGAGTAGCTGGTTTTCTGTGCCTTGATCAACGCCACTTAAGCAGTTTATTCTGATAGTTTTGGGAATCCATTAAGCAACCGTTTTGCCACTACTGCTCCACTTGATGGCTCTTACTGAACTAGCTTGACTTGATCTAACCTGAATTCCCCCTAAAACCTTAACTAAATAAAAAAAAAAAAAAAAAGGTTAGTTGGAGGGAGAAACCCTTACTTACACCTCAGAGAGGTAAGCAACACTGTCACTTTTATTAACAGCACAGACGCTGTGATAATGTCACTTGTTTTACCTAATTACCACATCGAGGAAAGGAACCACAGCTTTGTTGCTGCTGAGCCAAGTTCAGGAATAAGAGATCATTTGGCCAAGTTCATTTGCCAGATCAGGGCAGTTATTTATGAGGGTTACCGGGGGACACAACCCTGCACTTTTTAATGGCGAATGTAGTTTTTCTGAGATGCGGGACAATCTGTTTAAAGAACTTTAGTTGGTTTCATCCAACATCACAGCTAAACAAACTCAGCCTGGTGTGTGAATAGACGTACATTCTGGCACAAGAACAAAGCAACAGACCTACTTCACACCACCAAGTCCCCCATGAGTTGCAACAGAGGACAGTCTGACATGGGCAACAGTGGCTGGGGACTTGGCTCTGCTTGTCTCCATGACAACCGCAGGGTATTAAATAGATGTACCCCCGCAGCTGGATCAGCGGGGGTTACACTCGGTTCAGGGAACCTTTAGTTTGGATAGAGAATTGTGTTCAGGGTGGAAAAGGAGAGGCTTTGGAAGAATTTGAAACTACACTTTCAAAAATACGGTGCCAATCATGAGAGAATATTACGCTCTTAATCCAATTTGACCGAGATACAATTGTCATGAAATTAGTTGCATCACAGAGATATCTGTATCACAATATTATTGTTAGTTGCTATAAGAAGTCTATAATAAAAAAATGGCACAAAGGAAGAAGTGTTGTCATGGTTCTGTACTTTTTAGCCCACAATTTTCCTGGGTATAACAAATCTACAATGATAAACATAAACTGGGCTTACTGGCCAATTAAAACTTGTGATTGAATGTAAACTTTCTAGAGGGATGTAAAAGTAGCATGCAGCTGTGACTCGAGGTTATCAATCCCTTCCAGAAAGAGAACAAAGTAAGTGTGGAGGATGTCTTTAGACACAATCTATTAGGTTGGTTGACAAAACAATATTCACGGGGACATCATGGGATGTCGTATCACTTTTGGTTCAACTTTGCTAATTGTTAGCCATAGAAAATGGCATTGTGGAATTACTATTTTATGCTTTTTTAAATGAACACACTCAGTCCATCACTATGCTTCACTTCAATTCCCACTTCACTGATGTTAATTATGCAGGGAATTTAGGATAACATTCATATTTGCTTCATGCTTTTAACTATTTAGCTACACATATGAACTATTGGTGATTTACTGTGAGAGGGTAGATCAGTTGCTGCTAAACAAAAAAACAGGAAACCAATGAAGCTGCCTGTTTCACCAGATGTTCTGTTAGCCTGCATGGGGTTACATAACTGAAACATTTCACTTGACATGCAACGTCTATATCTGGAGAATGTGTCACAGACATGAAAAATAGACCCCACATGGGTTATAATTACATATTATGTAAATAAGTTAACAGAACTGCAGCAGTTTACGAACAGTTTTTTGTACCAACACCTTTGAGATTGAATTCTCACCCCTGTGCCTGATAGAATAGTCCATGGCAGCAACAAGAAACAGTGATTGATGCAGCTAGCTGATGTTTTCTAATGAGTGTAAAAAACATAGCATGCTGATGGGAATTTGTCTCAGGCGAGTCTGTGGGGAGTTGAAAAAATTCATTTGGAAACAACTGTGCCAATAGACAAGGTTATAAATTGCTTCTCAGTATTACTCCATGTTTCTGTTCATTCCGTTTGTCACAAAATAAACTCAGACGAGGCCGTAACCAGAATGTTTTGTCTACCATGTTCACCATAAACATCTGGCTTTTGTCTTCAATGAGAATAGAAACAATCTTCATTCACTCCCACGTCCAATGAGTTTTTGTATAAAAGAGGTATAACAAACGCAAAAAGCAATTTCCATTAGCATTATCAACAACTCTTTATTTCCTATGACTACGCCACCTATGTTTTCTATATAGTACTATCTTGTAGAAGACACAGCAGGACACATAAAAAGTATCATGCTTACCTGTTTCAGTGGCAGCAGCATGAACTCTTCTGTCTTGGACACCTCTACAAAGTGCTGCAGGACATACTTGTGTGCTGATTTGAGCAGGTCGCTGCAGGAGTGTGTGTCAGCAAAGCCTCGGATGCCCAGGCAGTTAGAGGGGTCCAGCTGGCTGAGGAGGAATTTACAGCAGGCGTCCCGCACCCCGATGAGCTGCAGCAGGCTTGCTGCTGGGAGCAACGTCTGGTGATTACAGGTGGAAATACATCATGAGTCTGATTGCACCTTATGGTAGATAGGGGGGGGGGGGTCAAAGCCAAAGTCTGATTCAACAATTTGTTCAATAAATCGAAAAATCATAAGCCTTACCTGCACATTTCCTTCCCCGACCACAATCTCAGCTGTGTAGGCATACTGGACTAGCTGCTCCAAAGCCTGAGAGTCGATGTCATGAAGGGTCACGTGGGTCTGCCGACTCTCTGACATCTCATCTGCATCTCACACAATGACAGTGGTTACAATTCTCCTAGAGTTACATGCCGTAAAAGCTGACAGGTCTAATTGCCTCCCCGTTCAATCATACTGAAACACAGCAGCTCCTAATGTATACCGGGCAGCTGCCAAATATCAGCACAGTTCATTTGTTGATGTCCATTTAATCAGTCATTTAAGGTTTCATGTTCCATATCCTGGTAGTTTGATGAAATCACAAACACAGTATCTACAGGAGAGCTGCCATTGCCGCTTAGCTGATAGTAAAGATCAACGGTCTCTGTGAAAATGGGGCAGTTAGTGAGCGGGTCAGATGAGAGGCAGCCCTGGCGACTCATTGTTCCCTAACAAAGGTCTAGAATCGGGAGGAAATCTGAGACAAACACACACCTCATTAGACCACCTGTGCCACAGACAGGATGAAGGGGAAGGAAACGTGATGCTGGGAGGATGAGGTGCACTCACTGCACACACAAATCGTGCTGTCATCAAACTATGAGCAACTATGCAATTGTATGTGCAGTTTAACGTCGGACGCATGAACATGATGGGCTTCATGGGCATTCAGAGATGAGAGCACAAAGTGAAGTGGAGACAGGCGATGTTTGGAGGAATATATAGACAAGCTGGACAAGATGGGCTTAACTTACTGGTAAACATAGCGTGGAAGTAGGGGCTGCAGGAGGCCAGCACCACTTTGTGCGCCTTGATTTCTTTGTTGGAGACATGGAGCACAATGTCACACAGCAGGCCACGCTGTCGCATCCTGTTCATGGACACGAACGAGTCGTGGTAGTGGCGCTTAGAGTTGTGCGAGATGCTGTGCCCATCGCGGTTGAGCAACTGCATGCCCCCCTCCATCATGGTGCCTGATGTGGCGGTCGCAGGCCTGGGCCACACTCTGGCCAACTGAAACCCCGAGAAAACCGTTTTAATGTCAGTTAATGCTGCCGTCACCGTCCTACAAAAATGTCTTCCGTCATCAGAAAAGTCATAAGAGCTTAGTCTATCTGAAGGGATGCAGGTGTTATGACAGATGTCTTGAGCAATCGTTGTACCTACAGTTATTGTTATGGCATGCATCTTGACAGCTATGATGGAAATATCAGTACCATTACAAAGTAATGGCTGGCCTCATTAGTTGAGATTCAGTGTCAAAACTGATTAAATATAATTATGACAACAGAGAGAGACTCAAACAGGAATTTTACTTAAAATCAAATCAACGCAGGCTTCTCATCCATTGAACTGTCTTGGTTTATTATTGGCAACGACCTCTGACTAACAAGTTTAATTCCAGGAGAATCAGCAGCCAACTCCCACCACCTCCTCATCCCAGCTGCAGCCTCTGTTAGGCAGGGTAGGAGGATGAAGCCTGACTTTGCTTTTTTTTCTTTATACACTCAGCTGCTTTGCTCTCGGATGGAGAACCCACTTCAGAACGTTGCATAACCATCGTCACGCAGCATCTCAGAAATTGCAGTCAGAGGAATATTTAGGATGCTCTGAGGGAAACCGTAATAAAATAAATATCATATGCCAAAATAAATTCAAGCAAGGTACCCCCAGCTCCACTGACGAAGAGCTTACAAATAGATAATTTATCAGAATATCCTTATTCGAGCGAGTACATCCTGATGTGGGATGTAGACGAATCTTGGGCTTCTAATTGTGATTTATTAACAATTTCAATTCACTAAACGTTTGTTAATACAAATAAAAATGTACGCTACAGTTAGTCAATATAGAGAAACAAAAATTAGCAAAAAGCTGCCTCTACAACCTTATGAGTCAAATACTGGAATATTAATCAGTTCATAGTCTGAGACACAACAACAAATTAGTGATTGTGTTTAAGTTTCACACACTTCTCCAGTCCAGCAGACAAATGTCTGAGGATCAGTGCATCATAATAATTGTCATCTGTTCAGAATCACTCTTTCAACTGAACACCTGTCCCGCAGAAGACCATTGTCTCAAATGTCAAAACAGCTGTCTGGCGTTTAGCTCTGGCTCCCATTTTCCAAAACACAAAAGACCACAAACCACACCAACCATCTACGAGAGAACAACCTGCTGTCATGCCGGAGGTAATAAGCCTGAGACGATGCTGAAAACTGAGACACTGATACAGGGAGGTTGAGGGCAGGCGCGACAACTCGATTTCCACAGATACAACTAACAGAGAGAAGCACTGGTCCTGATCATCCCAGGCTTGTCTCTTAAAATCTCCTCTCCCCTCTCTGGCTCAAAAACCTTGGCTGACATCCACACAACGCCTGAGTGGCAAACATGCACATGCAACAATCTTGTTGGATGCACTGTAATCTCTTGTCAGTGTGAGGGATGTTTCTCCTCATACATCAGCCCCCTTGTGTGATCTGAAGAAACCCCCCAACCCCCACTCCATCTATTTAGAATATCAGCAGCTATCAGCAGCTGCAGCACAGAGAATGGATGTGTTTCTTTACCGGGGGCTGTGTCGAGATGATCCTTGGATTCAGTGTCTTCCTCCAGGTGATGGCAGATAAATATGCGGCTGTCGCAGTCAGATTGGTTTCGAAAGTGGCCCCAGTGTCTGACTATCTGTCCATATTCTGACTCAGGCATACGACATATGGAGGAAGCCTCTGTTTTGTGCTGTATGGCTGTATACTGTTGACGTCAATGCAAAAAAAACTGCATGAACGCTGACATCGGTTTGTTAAGGTGGAGCCGGAGCTACGGGATGAGAGAGAGGCATCGCTGATCATGATGTTCAAATAAGAAGCTGCGTGGGGGGGCAGAGGTTCCCATGTTAAACACAGGAGGCTCCACGGGCGCAAATGTCAACCCTTTCCAACTGATATTTGTTTATCATGTGACGCGACGCGGGGCGACCTTAAGCGCCCCTCTTTTTGTGGCTGACCAGAGTCCGGAAGTGCGTTCGATAAACACATTTGCGCTACAGCGAGAGGCGGGGTTTGGATTAGAAGCGACATGATTGGCTAGAAGCTGAACCGTCTGCTGCTTCGGCTAGCTCCGACTGCAGAATCAAACCACCACCAACCGAACACCGCTCGACAATGTATAAAGTAAATCCCTGTTTTCCACTTTCGAAAGCGCTGTTTGTGTGTTTATCATTTCCCTATTAAACCATTAAATAAAATAACATCTAATTCACAGTTTCCTTGTTTTACTGTATGTATGGGCTAACTAGCTTAGCTCACGTTAGCTCTGCCGTCACAGACGAATGAAAACCAAAAGCTCAACTCACCACCAGTCGTCGTCGGTGTCGGGGTGACACCGCCGCTCTCTTCCTGTTTGAACGCTTACCCAGCTTTATAACCTTGTAACGTGACAGACACACACATGAAGAAGTCAAATATGTCTTCTGCTTTTCTCCGCTGCAGCCGAGGATTCCAGTTAAAGCTCACGTGCAGCATCAAAACACTGCTTGTTCTCGCCCGCACATCTTTGACAGTGAAACTTCCAGGTTGCTGTGCTCGCCGACGTTTGATTTATCAGGCTGGTTCTATTCATATTTTGAGGGAGTAAATTCAACGCTTTCATTCATCGACATAAAGCATCATAAGCTGTTTGTAACGGACCGAACTAACGGGTTGCTCTTGCTACGTTTTCAGACGCTTTCCCACGCTCACTGCCCATGAACCATAAAACCAATTCCTACGGTTTACACTGGTGCATTGTGGGTATTGAAGTCTCGCGGTGTCACGTTAGGAATCCAGCATGGCAGGGAAACAGAAAAGGTGTGTGTTCACTTTTCCTTTACTATAACACGTTTACGGCGCGTTTTAACGGCTGATTGTGTTTTCGTTATGAGGGGAACTGTTTTCAGTGCCCTTAGTGGATTTCCGGTGTTTTATAGACTCATGTTAGCTCAGCTAACATCGTAAACGACCGTGTCTTAGCTACCCATGCTGTTTAAGCTAACTCAGTGCTGTGGGCTTTTAGAAGTAGTTAGCTTTATTCCAGGGGCCAGTCAGTGTACTCTTAGTAGAAAACGTTAAATACACTTCTGTAAGCTGGAAATATGTGGTTAGATAGCTAAACAGCTAAGGGCTAAACTTAAAAACGTTTGAATTGGAAACTGGAGAGCATGTATCACGTATAGTTCTTCCCACATGCGGGCTAACTTATTCGCATGTTGTTTTTTGTAGAAAACTAGAGGACCTCAGTGTGGATGAGTTCCTGCTGTCAGGCTTTGACTCTGCAGATGAAGATGAAGATGAAGAAGAGACTCCCAAACAGAATGGACTCAACAAGAAGAAAGATCTGAGCTCCGCAGCTTCAGAGAAGTAAGTCAGACTCACACTGTGTCACTGTTGTGATCGTACAGCATAGCCTCCCAGGGACTGACAAGGAAATCTGTTGGTGTTTCCTTTCTCCATAGTGATGACAAGAAGAAAGGGCAGGCCTCTCAGCACAAGGATCAGCTGTCCAGGTTAAAGAACAAAGATCCAGAGTTCTACAAGTTCCTGCAAGAGAACGACAAAACTCTTCTCAACTTCGACGACACGGACAGCTCTGAGGATGAGGATGAGAAAAAGTACCATAGATTGCCAACTTCACTGAAGGTAGGTCAGCTGCTTGTGTGTGTGCTCACAATCGGTCAGACCGGGTGATTCAATCACAAGTGGTCAGAATTGAAATGATAAAATGATAAATTGGTTTATGGCGACAATATCATCACCAAATTACGATTTCTTATTTCTATTCATTGTGGGTAAAATCTATCCACATAGCAGAGCTGCACATTTATTAGACTGTTTCAGTCCATCCTGCCTCTGCTACCTCTCTGTCGCTCTCTCGCACAGTTGCTAATACAAACACATGCATACAGTAACACACACGCATTGTCATCGGACTCATCTACACACTTAGACTTGGTAATAACAACATAATTTGATCCTGTGGAACGTAAATGTGTTTATTTGCACATATTGTAGGAAAGGGAAAATTTCGATCACAAGAGGTAACAGGAGACACATTTAGGATAAATATTAATGTTGGATGTGAACGGAGGAACATAGATCTTTCCACTAGTGATTGGATCTCCCAGGACTGATTTTAAAACCAGGTCTGAATAGGGCCAAAGATGTTGATACTGGCATGTTTTGCATGTAGGATGCATACTCTGATGAGGACGAAGAAGATGTCGAGGAGGGTCAGAAAGGTTCGAAGAAATCTAAGAAGGAGGAGGCCACCAAAGTCACAGAGAAGATGATTGAAGAATGGAAAGCTGCGATGAAGAAGGAGCCCACGGTTCGTCTCTTCCGAGAGGTCACTCAGGCCTTTAAGGCCGCTGTAGCTACGACAAAGGGTGAAGGAGGGGGTCCGTGTCGATACAAAGTGGCAGACAGCTCAGGTAAGACCGCTCATTTCCCCTACAAGTACTGATATGTGTGTCAAAGCCACGGCATGTTGTTATTGATATTATTATTGTTGTATTGCTGTCAAAATTCTTAATGCAATTGTAGT
Source organism: Platichthys flesus (assembly GCF_949316205.1). Classification (NCBI taxonomy): domain Eukaryota; kingdom Metazoa; phylum Chordata; class Actinopteri; order Pleuronectiformes; family Pleuronectidae; genus Platichthys; species Platichthys flesus. The sequence continues at coordinate 13,945,121 of NC_084951.1, forward strand.
GGAACACAACTCGCCAGTGCGTAACACTGTGTTCCTGGGTTGCTGTTATTCAAATTTAACAAAGCAAATAGAGGACACAGTGACTGTAAAGAGTCTGTCATAATAGGTTTCTTTTATGTCACAGAGCTACACTTCAACCAACAAAACTGATATCAAACTATTCAATATTTTTGTTAGATGTATTGATAAAGCCATATTATCGCATATTTATAATTACATTTTTCAATGTTCACTAGTTGTAGTTTTCTAAATATCCATTTGGGGTTTCCTCCTTTGCTCTCAGAAAAACTGTCATGCGCTGGCAAGAGCATCTAAATGCAACAGGCTGCAATATAAGGATATTGTCCAATCTGGAGTCATAGGTATACGCTGTTTCGGCAGGCTCACAACAATGACATTACAAATCAAAAACTCTTTTTATTCTGTCTACATGTCAATACTTAAAATACTGTTTTGTAAAATCTGCACCCTGTATGGATTTTTGCAGAAGCTCAGTTTTCAATAACTTAAATCACAGTGTGCGGAAAAAGCTTTATGTGTGTTGAGAACCTTGTCAAAAGCTGTACAGATGTATTTAATATAATTGTAATCCAGAAAACCTGAAAACTTTGCAGTAATAATTTACTTTTGTTTGACTCCAGTACCAACATTCTATTGGTGTATACAGTTAGAAATATTTTTAATACAGAAATATAAAAATGAAAGTGCTTGAAAATGCTCTGTTAACGGATTTCAATCATGACACATCATGGATTGGTTAATATCTCACATTATTGAATTAAAAGCCGCGTAATTTACAATGAGAAATACATTTTGCTTGACGGACACAACATGTTGGACTCCTTGTTAATATACATGAATAACCCTTTCTCTATCTGGTCTACAGTGTTCAACTCGTTGGTCCTGTTCTGTATCAGAGACATTTATGTGGCCCTGCAGAGGATGCTCAACCTGAAGCCAGACAAAGACCAGAAAAGGTAAGAAGTGGAGGTTCCACCTGCTGCTCTCGCGTCATGTTGACAGTTGGAAAAGGTTGCTCACCTCTCGTTCTGGTTTCCTCTGTTTTTTTCTCAGGCTAGTGCTTCCATCATCCAGTCCTAAGTGGCAGAAGAATCACATTGACATCAAGATGTACATCAGTGGAGTCGTTCAGGTTTGTTTTGCTTTGACCTTCAGATGTTTCATCTTCCTCTACGTCCTGAAAACACCCTTTTGTTATTTTGCCTCTAACATCTCTGCTGTGTCCCTCTGCACCTGTAGCTGCTATCCTGTCTAACAGAAGCCACAGTCATCAGGGCTGTCCTGCGTCACGCCAACCAGCTCGTGCCTTATTACCTTTGCCTACCCAAACAGTGTCGCCATCTGGTTAAGGTAGGACAGAAGTCACCATAGGAGGGCTCATTGGGATAAATTCTCCTCCTGTTTTTGTATTTTTCCTTAAATTTCTTGAACGTGTTTGTATCTAGCAACTGCTGAAGCAGTGGAGCACAGGGGAGGAAACAAACCGAGTTCTTGCTTTCCTGGCCCTAAACAAAATCTGCAGACACAAGCAGGAGCTGTATCTGAACCCCATTCTCAAGGTGAGCTAAATGCAGGAATTCAGGAGTTCACAGGGAACCTAGATGTTAAATCGATTTTTAAACGGGGGAATTAGGCCATAACAAGATCATGCTACAATTACACTATAACACATTTGTATTTATGTATATTTTCCTTTTAAGGTCATTACAAACACTTCAGACACACCAAGCCTGTATAGTGGCAAGAAAAAAGAGCCCTTTTGGAATTATCATGGTGTATGACCGGTTTTATAATGTCCGATCTTCTAAGTAACAATAATGATCTATTTTAAGCAAGAACTCGATCATTGTGTTGTTCTTGCCTATACTGAAGAAATCCTTTAAATGCTCTGTAAAGGTTTGATATGATATGTGAATCTCTATTTAAAGACACGAACAACAGCTAATTGGAGTCCAGTCAGTGCAATAGTGCAAGATAACTTAGTTTAGTTATAAAAAGACATTACTAAGTTATAGAAAGACATTTTGTGTTTACTATTCACCAGAAGCATCTGCTGATATGAACCATGCCTCACAGGAAAGAAATCTCAGAAGATCAGTTATTAAAAAGACGAGCCCCCTAACTTTTCATACCAGCACAGCATGGTTAATAAATACTTGTCGTCTCTGTACAACCAGTCCCAAGTTGTGTTGACTTAGATAGTTTGATCTCTTCTGATTCTGGTGGTGTTCTCTCTCTTTGCAGCAAATGTACATTTCCTACGTACAGAACTGCAAGTTCACATCTCCCAATGCGCTGCCCATGATCAACTTCATGCAGCGCACTCTGACAGAGATGTACTCCCTGGACACACAGGCTTCCTACCAGCATGCCTTCATTTACATTCGACAGCTGGCCATCCACCTCCGAAACGCCATGACCATGAAGAAAAAAGTTGGTTTTTGAATTTGCGATTGAAGTGGAGTCTCTTCAAGCTTTGATACATTCTCACATTTACAAATGGGGGAAGAGTGTTTTGCTACTTTATGATAACTGATTTTCTAGGTTTATTCTCATTTTGAAGCAGTGTCTGTCAAGCTGGAGCAAGCGCTCTGGTGAGCGGGTTTTGTTGAGTACAGTTTGGAATAAATCAAGGAATCTTTATCGATTGTTTTGAACAGTCACTCATCTTCCTCATGTCCTCAGCAACACACCCGACAAGTCTGAAATCAATTGGACAAGTGGTTAGAGTGAGATTCTTTATTTATTGTAAGATTATTTCTTCTTTGATAAATATGTATTGACACCGCCCCTTCAGTTCAAGTGCACAAAGCTACTTTCTAGTCTGTACACGCCAGCCTGATGTTTTTTTATTCTTGCTTGCTTGTACTCCTACATATAGCACAATGCAAACATGACTATGTGCTAACTTTATGCATCTGTAATTAAACCACGACTCTGCTTGTGTGTGTTCTGTAGGAAACATACCAGTCAGTGTATAACTGGCAGTTTATCCACTGCCTGTACCTCTGGTGTCGTGTGCTCGGCACCCTGTACCCCAGTGATGTCCTCCAGCCTCTCATCTATCCACTCTGCCAGGTCATAATTGGAACCATCAAGTGAGTACATCTATTGTTACGCCTGTTTTTTTAACTTGTACATGTTGGACAATATCCCATGATGTCAAATGTCTTCAATGCTAGAAAGTAGTATAGTTATGAACCTATCACGTTCTATACATTTTCCGAACAGCAGGGGGAGACACTGACCGCTGTTTTCTCCTCCTGAACAGATTGGTGCCCTCATCAAAGTATTACCCTCTGAGGATGCACTGTTGCAGAGCCCTCACGCTCCTGTCCAGCAGCACCAACACATTTGTACCTGTGCTGCCTTTCCTCCTGGAGGTAAGACATGTCATCTGCAGTAACCTCCACAAGGGTCTTACAGGATCAGGGCAGCTGCAAAAGAGTGATGTAGAAGGTCAAAGTTTCCAGGAGTCAAATCTGAATTCCTTCATATTCCAGTTCACCAGTTACACCTGAAGACCTCCCCCCCACTTTAAATGATGCAGAATAAACACCAGTCAGTTTGTTTTCAGTCACAAGTGGAAACAATGAAAAGGTGGAGGCGATGACATGTTCCATTTGCTGTGGAAAAACATCAGTGGTGTATGAAAGGCATTTTGGTCTCAACGGCCACAACTGAAGGCGCTCAGGAGGAAACACCTCGATGGTTACAACTCAGTGTGTGTGTGAGCGAGAGAGAAAGAGAGAGAAACACCTTTCTTTATCAAACCAATCGCAAGTCACCAACTGACAACCTTCTCCAGGGTCAGGTGTTAAACGTGTGACTGTGTGGTCTCTGTGTGTTATTTGTGTCCGAACGTATGTAAGTGTTTGTGTGGGGCGGTGTTGTGGTTTGCCGGAGGTGAACAGTGTGCTAGCGACAGCAACTAGCTCGGCCCGCTGGGAGTCATCTGCGTGTGAGTGTGTGTGTGTGTGTGGGTGCGTTTGTGTGTTTGCAGCAGTTTGACCGACCCGATAAAGGCACGGTTGTGGTTTCCACTCTGGTCCTAACATGTTGTGCAGACCACATCCTCTCTGCCTCTGGCCCACTCCCCACCTCTTTTTCCCCACGCATACACTCAGAGCCCCCCCATCCCCAACAGCAAGCTGGGTTTATTTGTGACGCATTATATTTCCTGTATTTTTTTCTCCTTTACTGTTCCCCTTGTTAAAGGCAGGCGGAGGTATGCTGCTACTGTTTTAATTAGAGCAGCAGAAGCAGCCCCTTCCTCCTGTGTCTGTGCCTGTGTGTGTTCTCGCATCTCCGAGGGGGGTGCATGATTTGGAGCTTCCTGCTTCAGTAGCTGTGTGCGTGCGTGTGTGCATGTGCGTCTGCATGTGCATGCACCAGGGTTGGCCCATGCCTTCCCACTTCCCCCCGGCTCCCCCGCAGACCGCCACCACATCCTATGTTTGTACAGACAGCACCGACCAGGAGCGTTGCTCTGCTTCACACACTGAGCACATTAACGACCACACACGCACACACATGCATATGCACGCGCACACTCAAATACACAGAGATACAGGGTGTCAGAAATAGCTTCATATACAAATACAATGCAGAAATTCACTTGTGCGCTGTGGGCAGATGTGAAAGCTAAACCGTATAGACGAGAAGCCCACACGTTGGCTCGACTGAACGTCCATACCAAGATAGAAATGTGTCATCTCTCTAGCAGTACTGTAAATGTCAAATGAAGTGGAAGCACTAATATCAATGTCTTGCTGATTACATACTGTACTGTAGTTGCTTGCTGTTGTTCCTTGAATATAGGAAATATGGTCACAGCTTCCAATTCTGTTCAAAAGTTGTGACCTTGAATAATAAACGAGTAAAGGAGGACACGAATGAACAGAAACTTATATATATATATATATACACACGATTTCTCTGTCACATGTTGCCCATGCATTTTGTATTTGCTTTGTGTTCTGTTCTCTGAAAATGATGTGCTTTGCTCTATTGTATGAACAAAGCTCATCACTTCTGAGTCATTGGATCCAAATTCAGTGCTGCTGGTTAATTATTTTTCTTTATAGATCTTCCAACAAGTCGAATTTAACAAGAAGCCCGGACGAATGAGCAAGAAACCCATCAACTTTGCCGTCATCCTGAAGCTGAACAAAATCAACCTGATGGAGAAAGCCTACAAGGTATATATATTCCTGTCTTTGATCCACCACCAGTGAGGACAAATTTATTTTCATAGCGATAGATTATCCTGCTTGTGCTGCTCCATGTGTCTTTGTTGTGCTGAGAAGGAGGAGCAGCTGATCAGATGAGTGCTTCAGGTCTTAGTTACCGTTACTTTCATGTTACTCCCTGGCACTGTGTGTTAGGCTGCGTGTGTACAGGAGGGGATTGAGGGCAGCATTGAAAGCCCCTTGTCAGGGCTCTAAAACTGGCCCGGAGTCACCACGCTCAGCGCTGCAGCCAAGAGGATTGCAGCACGGCCTTCTGGGATAATCCCCTGCACTCCGCCTGCTAGGGCTGTTTTCACTCCAGTCACCTGGGCAGCTGCCACGAACCCCTGCCTCGCAGACACACGACATTAGAAAACATACTTAGATATGACACACACATTAGAAAAGTTTTCACAAAGGGGCAACTAAGCTTTTCTTATGATGATGTTTTCATTTACTTTCCCCTCAATATCTATTATCTTAAGTATCGGTAGAGGTCGAATCATTGATTTTTTTTAATTGACGGTAACGTCCTGTTACAGCTACATGGAGATTGCAAAGCTGTCTGGGTGCTTTGACTTGAGCTTTTTTTATGGTTACAACCACAACAAGGCTGAAGTAAAGCAAAATGCAAGGACAACTACAATGCCAACAGCTATAAAAATCAAGAAAAAGCTTTTCTTTCTGCCTTCACATCTGTCTCCCAAAAATTTCAATTTTGACCGAAAATATTTTTAGCTCGGCCAAGTCTCTCTTTCCTGCCTCTTCTTGAGTCCAATGTCAAATTGTATAAAGTTTATAACTGATCACATGGGGACAGTTGCATCATGCAGACCAAAGCAGTCCCCTGTGGACGTAACGGCACAGGTTGGCCCTAAGTTATACTTTTCTAAAAATGTGTAACACTTGTGGCCACTTATTAAAAAACTATTTACAGGCTGGTTTAATATTTTGATCAGTGGTTCTGACTTGGCACGGGAGCAAGCTATGTAATTTTTGATGTCTCTCATTTTGTAAGCCAGAGGTGACAGTTTTCAAGGGACAGGCTGTGTGACGGCGAGACCATGCTCTGCCTCAAAATCTGACTGACTCTCTTCATTCAGACACCCTGTTGGTTGATTTCTGTTTTGGAGGGAGAATGATCTTGTTTTGCTTTTCTCCTGTGTTGGAGCAAGTTGCAAATCCATCTCGCCGGCGCCTTTTTCAGTTGTAGGAAGTTATTTCTGAACTTGGATTAACTTGTACAAACATGAGGTATCTTCATGTATGTAGGAAGATGTCCTCCCCTTATTAATCCTCCCTATTGGAATCTTTTCTCTTGCTGGTAAAAAGGGCTTTAAATTAAATCGCCGCCACAGATTTATTAGCATTGCCTAACAAGCCGTAAATGTGGGCAGGTACAGAGGTCTAGAACAGGCTCTGCTAAGATGCCTCCACTGTTCACTTTAACGAGCTTTTCCCCTCTGAATGAAGTCGCACTGGCAATGACGACAATGATGCATTGACATTTTACACATCTGTTTTTAACCTGAGCATTGTTTGAATCTTTAGGACGGACTGATTGACCAGCTGTATGACCTGATACTGGAATATTTCCACACTCAAGCTAGCACCATTGGCTTCCCAGAACTCGCCCTCCCCACCGTCATTCAGGTAACACACCCTTGAAATGAATCCTGCAATGTACAATAAGTGAAATAAGTTTGGTGACTTGAATTGACTTTACTTCCTCATATCCACACACTTTTACATGACACATTCTAGCGTTAAAGAATTACACCTCTGTGTAAACTCAGAAGGAAATGGTGACACTGAACATCACACTGAGCTTAATCCTTCTCTGAATGGATGACTCTGGTTCTGGTTCACGTCTCACGAGGTCGAATCTGTTCCCCTTTGGGGACAAGACCACAAACCCACCTCTGCTGTGCCTGACTACACAATATGGGCGGACTGCATGGTTCTTTACACTGGTCCCTTCTAACCCCCCCATGTCCCTGCAGCTGAAAGCGTTCCTGAAGGAATGCAAAGTGGCCAATTACTGCAAGCCGGTGCGCCAGCTACTGGAGAAGGTACAGGAGAACAGCAACCACATCACAGGACGGAGACAGAAGGCCGCCTTCGGAGTGGCCGATGCTACCGCCGTGGTGAGTGTGTGAGAGGGGATGTCTGTCTTGTTCTTAATCTAGCACGGCCGCTCCAGAGCTTCTTTTTCCTTTACACTCATTTGTTTTCCTTTTCAGTTTGTCTCCTCTGTTTCCTGACATTTATTCTAGATTTTTAATAAAATGACACTCCAGGCAGATTAATAGTTGTTAAACATTTGAGTTATAAGTAGTTTTGGGCGCACAGGTTTGTAAGTTTATGGTTACGGACTAAATTAAGTTTGTACTACCAAGTATCTGATTTACCAATCTTTGATCAATCAAATGATGCCAAAAACCAGGTACCTGCTATCACATCTTTGGTGAGAGAGAATAAAAATAAAGAAAGGGAGCAAGATTAACGTTGCTATGTCGTCTTCCCTGCAGCTTGTTCAATTCACAGTGAGTCAGGGCAATGAGTCGAAACCTGTCGCAATTGTGGTTACTCATGTCAGATTCAGCGTAGATAGTTGCTCATTGCGATATTCGTGAGGTGAAATGCAAAGCTAGCCACGGCAGCATGTCTAACCAGAGGAAACACCTGGTCAAAATACACAACCTATCTAAAAGCTGATGATGGTCCAGATGGAAACCAGATAAAATTTAACAGATATCCAGAGCAAACAGTTTGTTGAACGCTTCTGCTCGTGACCATCATTAATTTGCTCTCTTTAAGAATGTCAAAATATGTTTTACTAATGTACAACAAATCCCAGGTTTGAACAATTTAGTTTTGCATTAAATATTCTAAAATATTGATTCACTAAATTCATGCCCAGACGAGATCTCAAAACTAATAGTAAACAGAGAATAGCTCTATTCAGCACTAATAGAAGCATGAGAGATAATCAACAAAGATGACATTTGAAATTAATTAATCTGAGAAGTCTGTCCATTAATCCTTCTTATAAATCAGATCTAATGAGGAGTAGTGGGTTGTCAGTTTGCCAGCTGTAGACAAGATGATGCCAGCTGCTGTGGTGGGTTTGTTGGGTGTTCACAAATATGTTCAACAATCAGTCAGTTCCATCCACTTGCCTTGGAAATGGGTTATAGTTGGTAGAAATTCTGACTGATATTTTCTGGTAAATATAAGTTATTTCGACAACAACAGCATGGTAATATAATAATTGCTTCACAATGAGTAGATGCTGTTTTACCTGAATGATCTCAAGATGCATCAATAGAGCAGAGTTTACGAGTTTCAGTGTAAAGACACTTTCCTCTGGTTGATGAACAGTAAGATTAGATTAGAAAGGTTTCTTTTTTCTGTTGGACTCTGGTCCAGTTGAGTTTGAGGCTGCAGTCTGTCCTGACCGCTGACCCCTACAGGCAGCGACTGATAACACCTCCCTGTCTAAACTCAAAGACAGGTTTAGGACAACCCTGTGATTATTGGAAACTCTTATGGGCCTTTGAACCAGAGGCGCCTGTGCCTTAATGAGTAGCTGTGTGTGTGCGTGTGTGTGTTAACAAAGTACAACAGGCAGACAGCACGGCACTGCTGCAGCGCCAGCCCCTGTCGCCACGACTCTCTGCTCAGCGGAGGCTGTCGCCATGGCATCCACTCCCTGGCATCGTGGTGGAGGTGTCACCCCAGGCGAAAGAGAGGGGACAGCCCTGCTGCTGCTGTGTAAAAGGCCACGGCCCCCCTCTGGCCACCCACCCCCCCACTGACATGTCAACCAAACAGAGAGCTAGCCTAATTAATCCAGGTCACACTGGTGTCGTTTGTTGGTGTTTCTCCAGTGGAATTTTTTTATTGTTTGTTTTTTTTGTGAGCGTAGGCTGAATTCAGAATGAGCTTTTTCATTTCATTTTTTTGTTTTTTCAAGCACACATGTCAGCCAACTTAATAGCTAAGTGGTAAATGTGTTAAGATAACAGGAGGCGCAGGAGACCAAGGTCTGTTCACTCTATTTGATTTGTTGGTTAGATAATATGATTGGGCCTAATCAATATCATTCACAAATACCTTTAGGGGAAGGCTGGAGATGGGCTGCTCTCCCCCTTTCAGGCATGTTCAATCTGTCTGTTTTTCACATCTCACTCTCATCACTGTCTGTGTGTCCATCTCTTTCTCCTGGTCAATTGTTGTGCGGTTGCTGTGCAAAATCATTTGTAGTAAGATCAGTTCAGAAACTGAATAGGCATCCATCCACAGATATTCTACCATCCTGGATCTTCATGTTTATCAAGCACTCATCTGCTTCTTATTTAACACAATGTAAAGCTCTTATTCACACCCAAACCTGTGTACATACATTCTTTATCCAAATATACAAAGATTTTAATTTAATTTAATAACCATTTTCTCTTTCAGGCGGCCTGGGAGAAGAAGGTCCAGGAGGAAGGGACTCCTCTCAGCAGGTACTACAGCCAGTGGAAGAAGCTGCGGGAGAAGGAGATCCAGCTAGAAATATCTGGCAAAGACAGGGTAACTATCCAACCAATAAAATAAATAATAATATTAATGATGAAACAGGTGTTGTATAGTGGAGCAGATCAAATATTTGATAATCATCAGCATCATCTGGATAGGCTTGTGCTTTAATCTGTCCGTCTTTGTGTTGTATTAAAGATGGAGGATCTGGACCTCCCTGAGATCAAACGTAAGAAGATTTCTGAGAAGAAAGTAGAGGACAAGAAAGAGTTCAAGGATCTGTTCCAGTCTGACAGCGATTCAGATGGAGATGAAGCACGGTTCCAAATCAAAGGTAAGCTGAATCTCAGTCGCTCTTTTCACTCACTCATGATATTGTTATGCACATTGTTTGTGTTACTTCTGGTAAACTAGTTTATGATGTACATCCCATCTTGGCCTCCAGGGGGCTGTGTTTTGTTACAGCAAAGTTAAGAGGTGATGACAGAAGAGTTTAATTTTTGTCCGTTTCTGGGACAAAAGTTTTGGGATCAAGAAATCGATGACCTCAATAAATGATGCTTTATTTATATAGCTCATATTCACAAATAACAATTTGTCTCATGGGGTTTAACAAGGTGCAACATCCTTTGTCCTTAACCCTCAACAAGAGTGAGGAAAAACTACCAAAACAAACCCTGTTTACAGGGGGGGGGGGAAACCGTAGGGACCTCAGAGAGGATCCCTTTCCCAGAACGGACAGAAGTGAAATGGATGCCGCTTGTAGCTGAACACAGAATAACAATATTTACAACATTAATTAGAATAAACTATTTTTAGCATAATGGAATGATTTGTCAGTGTTTCAAGTATTTATACATAAGAAAATATCTGATAGAGATGAATGGAGCAGCAATTACAATCGAAATGGAGGAGGTATTGCCAATTATGTTAGAAAATGTGAGCAGGCATATTGAAGGTCAAGCTTTCTTCTTGTAATCATTGTCCATGATCAGCTTTCACGATTCGCGGTCCACCATCAGGATCAGCTGCTCACGATCGATCGATCACCACCTGACCTGCAAAGTATTTGCTCAAAAATATCCCCAGAGGCCATTTTTGTAAAACAAAAACCTAAATCCCAAAACCTAACTCAAGAGAAAATCTCTTTACAAATAGTTGAGTTCTTTCTCAGGTAAGAGGAGCGGTCACCTTTCAGCTCTGTGTCTTGTCCACTTGAGGTCCCTCGTAGGTCTCAGGCAGCTGTCACCTCGCCTTTACACTCTGACGCACTCCAAGCTGAAAAAGCCTTCCCAAGGTCACAGAGGAAAGGAGTAGGCGGCAGTTTTTTTAGATGCATCTGGACTTCATTGTAGGGAGCGTCCCCACAAACGGATGGGCAGCTGCCGGCAAGCGGCAGGCGGGCTTCTCTAGCCCCCACCCCAAAACCCACACACACCTCTTGTTCATCAACCCTCCCACCCCTTGTGCACATACATGAACTGGAACCCCCCGACCGGAAGTACAAGCTTGGATCCCGGCGGGGTTCCTAATTCAAACCAGCCCAGTGGAACAGACAGAGTTGACGCTCCCACTCCTCTCTCCCCCTCTACCACGCTCATTCTACTTCTCTCGCTCACACTCTGGCCCTGTGGGCCTCAACCAGCTGCCCCCACATGTCCTCGCAGCACGTGCACACACACATGCACATCTCAATGATAGCGCACAAAAGCACACCCACCACCTTGTCGTCCAGCCTTGAAGAGCCAAAAGCTTTTGGGCAGCTCACCAAAGCTCTTTGTGGTCTCACACACTCTCGGAAAGAGGGGGAGCTCGAGAGCAGGAGACTGATGATTTAAATTGATGTGTGTTTTCTGTGGTGGTGGTGTCAGTGTGTGGAAGTAATATGTCTTCCAGGTTATTTAGGGGCAACTTCTGATGTACTCCTGATGTCTGCTTTGCACCTTGTGAGCAGCAAAGAGTGGAAGAGAACGAGAGCGTGTTCGTCATCATTATATTCAGATAGGAAGGGAGATGTCTTGTGTTTTAATAGAAGTTGTTTGTGTGTGTTCACGGTATCGCAGACAGAGGAAGCAGCTCTAGTTTGCTCCTCACTCCTCCATGCCCTTAGCCTCTCATCACACCTCAACTTCAAAGCTCATGGACCCCAGTTGTCCCTTTGGCTAGACCACACACACACACCCACACTATCAGACAAGTTCTCTTCTTCTCTCCAGCACACACACACCAGCACACACACACCGACTCTCCCATCATCATCATCGTAGCTGTGGAACCTGCCTGTTATCTCCATTTGCTATATTTAGGCCACGAGCATAAGATGTCTGGAATTGCCAGTAGTAAACTGTCATGGGTGTTTGTGCAGCAGCAGTCGCGGCGTCTCTATAATCGTCTCTCAGTTCCATCTCAGGAGGAAATAGACACTTCCAGCTGCCTCTGATACCTGGCCCACATATAGGTGCCTCCAACGTCCTCGCACATCAGCGACGCACCAACGCAAACTTTGAAATGTCTGAACAAAGTAGCACTCCAGTCAATTCAATGCAGTGTAATGATTTTCATTGTCTCTCTCCTCAGGTAAAAAGAGCAGGCGTGCGACAGATGATGATGAGGATCTTGAAGACTTGTATGACATGAGCGATGAGGAAGGAATGGAGGGAGGAGACTTGGGTAAGTGTCGGACATCAGTGTCCAAAATGCAAGAATACGGGTAGCAGTAACAGATCATGCCTTTTTAATGTTTAACATCATTTTCCCTGTGTTTATTCATTTGTTGTGTAATTACACACTTTGGATTTAGTTGAGATCATAATCCCATGTAATTAGTACATGTATCCACATACTTGTAAATATTGAGGAATCAAAGTCAAATGGAGTAAATAAGAGATAATGTTGAGTTGATCAATAAATAATCAGCGGTATTTTAATATTTGATAAATTGTTTGACAATTGTTTGGGGTAAATATTCTGTATTTACTCAGTTTAGAGAATCTGGTGCTCTATTACAAATATGTGTCAGTGATCTGAAATAACTGCTATGAGGGAGAGTGGTCAGATTCATTCAGCTTCCCCAGACGTAGCACAATTCACAAAAAAATTTTGGTTTTCATTTTTAGTTTATGAATTAAAGGATATGTTTGTTTCAACATTACCATAAATCTCCCAAACTTGAAACTGCAAACGAATGAATAATATACCAGCTTCTTCTCTGCTGCCATCTCTCCTGAGCGATCAAGCAATATCTACATGCTGCTACAATGACACTGTTAAATCTTCTTGCATAGGAGTTATCAAAATGTAACGTCCGGTAGCTGCTGGGCTTCATACATGTTGTAGCCGCTGAACAAGTGTTTCCTTTCTGTATTCCAGATGATGCTGAAGGAGATGAAAAGGAATATGAGGCTCCTCAGCCACTGTCCTCCTCCGCTCTGATCAAGCTGGCAGAGGGAGACGCGGATGTGGTCGAGGACCTGGAGCTGTCGGATGAAGACTGAGGTTCATCGCCGCTCACATGAGAGACTTTCTACTCCCTCCACTGTACCAGCCATCTATTCTCACAGTATTTCTGAACTTCTGCCGTTTTCTTTGCTTTTTATAACTTGTACAGTGCAAATGTGTTTGCGATATAATTTGTTTAAGCATTGAAATTCTATTAAAAAGACAAATTCCCCACTTGATTTTTGGTCTTTCCTTAGTTTCTAACTAATTGAAGCATGTACGTGCATGTTGATGCACAAGTGCACCTGCAATTAGTCATTTGTGTCCTGCGTACATGTGCACACCTGTAGGCACCCTCAGGCTTTGTGAGGACAGGCTATTTGGAGAGAGCGCCGAGCCGAGCCGAGCTAGGCTGAGCCAGGCTGGGCCGGCCAAGAGGAGGGGTACAGAGAGACGGGTGTTGAGCCCCGAGGCAGCAGTGCTGTGCCAGGCTGGCAGGGTGGTGTCTGATGCGGTGCCAAGATTCTCTGCCCAGGTGGTAGAGCAGCAACACAGGCTGGTCTGTTTCTGTGCCAGCTCCTCAAACCCCCGCCCCTCTCTCCCGACCACTGTCTTTTCTGACTGTGTATTCACATGCTCAGACACGGCTTTCGGCGCTAACTTATCCCTATTCTCAGCTTTACTGCAGCTTTCACCCCGAACTAAAGGTGATCCTGGCCTTTTGGGTTAACAACTATCACATGTTCACCGGCGTACACCACACGGCTGAGGCAGGGGAGTAGAACTTCAACTCCACAAATTAGGATTTAAGTTTTTTGAATTAGTTTTGCCACATTTCCTCAGCAGTCGTTTTCAGATGCCCAGCCTAAAGCGAGGGGCTGTAGAAGCAGAACATAAAGCCTCAGTGTAACTTATTGGGGGAGGAAGGGGAGTTTGATCGGGGGCACTTCCTGGTTCTGCTCCTGCGTGTGGGTGTTTTAGGAGGGTCGGGTTTATCCCCACAGGCAGGGAGGCCTTGGCCTGTGGCTGAACCTCACACTCTGACGGCTGGTGTTGACCTGAACTGTGCCCCCCGTGGTTCACCTCCCCTTCAAAAGACCACATATACTCCCTCCTGCACGCTTTTTCACAGAAGAACCACAAAACACCTGAGGAGGAAAGGGCACATAGACGCTGTTCTGACACATGCACACAAATGACAGAAGGGAGAAAACAGGGGGATTTCTTTAGGATTTATTTCACCCGTGTGGTGAATAGAAAAATAGGATGAAGACAAAACATTTGAAGGGAAATCTAGAGACCATTTTTAATTCATTGCTTGTGTTGGTTTAAAAAAAAAAAAAAAAATCCATAACAAAATCAAAACATTTGCATTAAGAGCTTTGTGCCTTTCGTTTCCCTGCAACCAAGAGAGAACCAAGTAAAAGTATCTTTGGAATCCATCTGAAGGGCTAATTATAATACATATCATAATCTGCTTTATCTACTACATCAAAAGTCCTATAAATATTTTTTTCCTCATTTATATGCTGAAGTAGCATTCAAGATTGGAGCGTCTTTTAATATTACACTTAAAAAAAATGGCAGAACAAAAGTATGAACATAAGTACCACCAAAGTTCAGCAAGTCACATTTTTCAGTAAAGAAAACCTTATTCGTGCAACTACATTTAACAAAAAGTAAAAGTACCACGTATGTAACCTTCAGGATATTTTCATCTTAAGCATGATTCTGTACAATTTTGCATGTTTTTCCTACCTCCCACAGTAGTCAACACAAGCGCACAATGACATAAGCCGTACACACTTTTCCATTTCTCCGACATACGGTATTTTAAGTCTTTGTACGTCAGGAAACGACAGCTCCACCTAGAGTCCATCATGTGAGGCACAGGCCTAGCATTCCCCTGTTGGACCAGTCTTTTCTCTGAGACTATTAATGCAAAAAAAAAGAGAAAAAAGCAGACACACTGTGAAACCTGGTTCCAATTCCACACATCCGGTCATCTTTGGTATTGGGACAGTGGAATGCATAGTTGCAGTGATAAAGAGGGAGCTGGTCAGATCTGTCACTGCTCAGCATATATATGCTGTGACTCCAGCCTCTAAAGAGACGGCTCCACACTGCTGTTTGGCTTCCGGAAGCGAGGGAGAGAAAAGAGAAGGGAGGCGTCTCCTTTTAATTCCTGGTCTCTGCAGGCCTTGTGGTGTGAGCAGAGATACAGACCAGAGAAAGAAAGTGAGTTAGCAGAGCTTCCTCCAGCCCAGGAAGGAAGGAAGAGTTTCCGCTAGCGTCTGACTGTCTGACTTGCAAGAATGTCGCATTTGTGGCAGGGCTTCGCTCCTCTTTTTGGCAGGCTGTCTGTGACCAGCTGTCTCCTCTTCCTCCTTTTTCTCTTCCTCTGTTCCTCTGTCGCCTCACGTGTCTCCCATCCAACCCAGTTTCTTTGGATTCTGCTCGACTACAGCCGCTGCAGACAAACTCAGACTGATTGGTTCGCCGGCTGTGGTTCATATTGTCCAGTTGTCCTCTTATTCCAGTCCAAGTTTTCCCATAAAATTCAGCATCAAGCTCCCAAGGTGGGGGGAGTCTAGTAAAGAGAAACTAGGAGTCCATCTCCGTGGTTGAGTTCGCCCTCCTCACCCCTGCAGCTTAGCACCTACGAAGGGGTTTTGGCCTCGTATCTTCCCGCCACCGTGGAGCTGTTACCGTTTTCCTGCTTGGGGGAGGAGCACGCTGGAGTGGGACCGCTGTAGGGAGAGGAGCTGCTGCTGGTGGAGGCGGGTCTGTGGGACAGGGTCAGCGGGTGGGGCAGGGGGGTGTCCCGATCCCGGTCTGTGGGGCGCAGGGCGGCAGAAGGCGGGAAAGGGAACGCCAGGGGGAATCCAGTCATGTAGAAGAGCCTGCCGACGCGACGCGCCACCTGAGGAGACGAGACCGTAAGACTGTCAGTACATCCTGTGGAGTGTCACGTAATAGTCTTATGTTATCAACTTGATGGTAAAGAGAGAGAGAGAGAGAGAGAGAGAGCAGAAACAGGCTGCAGTCTGTGGGGCAGGCTAGTTTAAGGGAATAATAAGCTATGCTACTCTAGCAGTTTGTCTTGGTCCTACGGACAGAAACACACACTCAGACACAGAGTCCACTTGATCAAACACACACGCTGGTCTGTGGTGTGTGTACCTGTGAGCGGATCTTGAGCGCAGGCCCCAGCTTTAGTCCCATGGTGCTGAGCAGGTGCTCCTCAGTGAGCAGCGGCAATGTCTCTCCATCAATGGCCTGCTCCCGAAACACCTGGCGAAGACACAGCCGCTTCAGCCACTGGACCCATCACACGCACACACGCACACACACACGCTCGAAACACAAACCTGTACATCCACTCACACAACCGATAAAACGGTGACTCTATTCCAAAATGTTACATTCCACTTTTTGAGAGGGGGGGGGGGGGGATGGTTGAATATTTTGATTGCAACCTTCTGTTGATAAACAAATCCTCTCTGTCCACAGTGGCCAAAGAAATCGGTTCCTGGCCTGAGTCTTACTCTATTTAATAAATCCAGAAATCTGTGTCTGTCTGTATGTGGTTTGTATATCTCGAGAACCGTTCATCTTAGTGGCCTCACACTTGGCTTGTGTATTTTTAAGGCCACAAGGAATTGTGGTTTTGAATTTCAGGCGATTTGGACACATGATACGTTTTCATATTAAACTTTATCAAACAGCCATCTGCAGGCTGCGACAAGTGCCGTGTTCGATCGCGACTGAGTCCTGCAGCCGGTCGTTACTTGCTGCAGGTCACTTTAGAGGTTTCAGAAAACTAACCAGTATCACCACCAACACAGTACACAGCCTATTAGAACAGCCACTGCACTACTGTTGGAGTTTAAAGGGACAAATTCCACTGTTATTCCATGGAAAAAAAAATTCTGAAGATAAAGCTATTTTCTACTGAGATGTGTTGTTTAGAATTAAAGTTGGTTTTGTCTACACTTAATTCAATGTGTGGATTCTCTTAACGCCACAACAAGAACGACTACAGCAACTTTAAAGGACTTCATGACTCAACACATCATCATGGAAGTATTGTATCTTTCTCAAAAGCTGGATGTTTCATTTTGGAACAATATTCAACTGTGCACACAAATACACGTTTCATTCACACGGAGCCCACAGGTATGGCTGCGGTTGTGAATGTGACCATTCATGTCGCCACACACATTCACAGTAAACTGCTGCTTTGCTCAGTTAAGTGTTTCTTCCCTCAACAATGAGATGCCTGGAAATGCTTTAACTTGGTCACTATTGTTCTACAGTCAGCCTGCCCCCGGCCTCCATCGCCTCCTCCCTCTCTCTCCCTCCTCCCTCCCTCGCACACGTCCACGTACTCACCTGTGTGTATTCAGCACATCCGGCCAGGCTGCTTATGAAGCCGCACACGTCCTCCACACTCCACTTGCTGATGTCCTCCGCGGGGTTTGCCGTGGCCGAGTCCTCCCCGTCCATGAAAAGACCTCCCACGGAGCCTGAAAGAGCAGCAGTGGGTGAAAATGATGTGTCAATGTAAACTCTGGCTACAAAGCTGCTGTTGAGAGCGAGGATCCTGCTTCTGTTCCACATTTTGTTCTGATGCGGAACGCCAAAATTGCCAGCTTAGCACAAGTACTGGGTTTGAAAATATTTTGAACTGCCCTTTAGAAAAAAAACTGTACACTAAAACTGGTTTAAGCTTCCACAATGAGTTTGAAAAGGAAAAAGATGAATTCCATAAAATGTTTAAAACGATGAATTTTTCCACAGACCAACATTAACCAGAGAAATGTTCAATAATATAAGAGATAATATCAGCTCCTCATATCATTTTCCCACCTCTACTGACCAGATTTTATTTCTGTCATTTAGCTTCTCAGGGAGGGAATTGATAAAAATCAAGTTTAAGGTTGTAAACAGAAAGTATGATAAGTGTTGTGTTTGCAGTTATGTATATGAACAAGAAGCTTGTGTGTTTTATATGTGAACGCCCAGACTCCCTCCTCCCTCTTTTCTGCCCACGTGTCTGTTCTGCTGGTGGTGTGCACGGGGGTCACACCGGGGTCAGAGGCAGGGCCCCTAACAGGGAGAGGTCTCCACACTGGAGACACGCAAACAGAGGGCGACACTAATGGGTTTCACATGTCAGTTTTCAGCCGTGCGCGCGTGTGTGTGTGTGTGTCTTTGTGTGTCTCTGTTTGTGGGTGTGTGTGTGTGTTGGAGTATCTTACCCGTGTGAAAGTAAGGGTTGGCGTAGGGGAACCCAAAGGGGAACGACTGGCCGTGAAGAGCAGGCAGCGGTGGCATGAACCCAGGGGGCAGGTGGTACTTGACGTCAGCCTTGCCCAGTGCAGGGGTGAAGAGGTGACGACTGGGTGACTCTGTACCTGCTGAGCTACAGGGGGCGCTCAGCCTGCCTGAGCTCTCTCTAGGCTCCTTGGCACTGTCACATGCCCCCCTGCTTCCAGTGTCTTTACCCCCATCCCTCTCTCTGTCCCTGGGTTTACCCATGGACTTGGCAGCGACGCTCTCCTGCCTCTCTGTGTACATCTCTGTCTCGCTGTCTGAGTCCCTCATCTCCTCATCCTGCACCTCCCTGTCTCCCTCCCTTCCTCTGTCCTCCCTTCCACCTGTGTGCTCCCCAGAACGGAACTGTATCTGGGGGCCACGGCGTAGGGCCTTCCTGGAGTCAGCGTCTGGCCCAGCGGCGGAGCTCTGTGCCTGGTTCTCTTTGGGTGTGGAGGACGCCCCTGGTTGATGCTGCTGGTGGCTGAGTGCTAGAAGGGGCGTGGAAGCCCCGTGGCGAAGCACCAGCATCGCGTTCGAACGGCGGGCCAGTTCCTCGCGGAGAGGGTGGCCCTCTGGGATGTCGTGGAGGCTCCGCAGGGCAGGGTGGTCAAGGGGCAGGCCATGAGGTAGAGCTCCCAGCGAGTCGGAGCCCAGGAGACGCTGCTGCTGCTGCTGTCGATGGTGAAGACTTTCCAACTCCTTCTGTCTTAGCAGCTCTGCTGACATCTCGAGTCTGAGGAAGTAAAACACATCGAGACTTTAACACCCATGCCATCGGTTTAAAAATGTACATTATTTCACATTTAAATATTGGTTAAATTGATGTGTATTAAAAAATGTAATATATCCAGAAGTTTGCTTTTGAAACAATTTAAAAAGTGGAACTTTAATGTGATAAAAAAGCCACAGCTCCATGAAGATGATCCAAAATGTTGCTGTGGTTACAGTTAATATTTTTAACGGCTTCTATAATCATCGCATCCCGAAACATTAAAACACAGACACACAAACCTGGCCAGATTCTGCTTCCTAAACATCTCCTGTTGCCGAGCGAAGATCTCAGCTTGAGCTGGTTGGAGGAAACCATACCCTGTGATAGAAAAACAAGAATACACACACACACACCGGTGAGAAAAAAATCCCAAATGTTATAAAACCCCAATTTTTTTTGGGGGGGGGGGGGGGTGCTGGATGTGTATAAGCTATTCAGCTGAGGCATCACTGATAACTCACCAGGGGCCTGGCAAAGAGCAGAAGGCATGCCCAGGAAGGGAGGCCGCAGGTGAGGTCCTAAGGCGATGTGAGGGGCCGTCGGAGGCGACAGTAGGGGTGGCGGGTGGGACAGATCTCTGCAGACACAAACATACAAAGACATCATTAGGCCAAAGTTGGATTTTACTGAATATTTAAAAATGGGGGAAAGAAAGAAAAAGTGGAGGTATGTATAATGCATGATGGCTTAATGACTAGTTTTAATAATTTTGCTTCTCTTCCAAGTGTGTCTCCGCTCCACGTTGTGAGTGTGCGCACTCTGCCACACACCGATGTATGCAGTGTATTTTTATCAGTGGAGCTCCAGAGGCCCCCGTGTCGCCCCAGTGCCTCATCAGTCCTGCCACGCCACAACAAGCGCCGCCGGCCATAGCTGTACCCTGGACTGCAGCCTTTCACTTCCCCTGCCGCCACACACACACAATATATATATACACAGATAGACACATACACACAACTCTAGAGCCACACACATAATGAGAGCTGAATGCACAATGCCAGTGTGTCATGCTCCGACAGCTGGGGCGGCCCCTGTGTCTTGACCGGGGCCATGGGCTGAAGGACCTTCTAATTAACACTCATCCCTCCTCTCTCTTCTCTCCCCCTTTTACGCCCTTCTCCCGGCTTCCCTCCCTCTCGCCCTCTCGCTCTCTTGGCTGCATTGAAGCCGGTGAAAAGATGGAGCGTCCTGCAACGTCTGCTTCTGAAAAGGCCTCTCCATTATTTGCCTCGTCTTTTGTCCTCCTTAAGGGGGGAAAGGCGCCTCTCACCTTGCTCCCTCTCTCTGCATCTCTTGTTCTGACTAACCCATCTTTTTTTTTTTTTTTACTCCGGTCTCTCTACTTCTCTGTGACCTCTAAATATCTGTATTGTTCGTGTCTTTCTTTTCCTCCACTTTAATTTCTTTCACCTCTCCATATTTTCTCTTCTCCCTCTTCATCACTCCATTTCATCCCGTCTCTTTATGCCAGCTTCTTTACATCTCTTTCACTTCCTCTCCCACTTCTCTTCTCACTTTAGTCCCATCTCTCTTTCGATCCCTCTTTCTTTGAGTTTTTTGCTAATCGTCATGGTCAGAGGATCTGGACTCGATGACGATGCTCGCCGGACAACTCCAGCCACAGCTGTCTCCAGGGCCTTTCCGAGTTCACTCTCCAGCTTCCCACCCACACCTCTTCCCTCTGCTCTCTCTCTCTCTCTTGTTTTTTTCTCCCCATGAGCTGCTGCTGTCACACCGACCGGAGTTCAGCTGTGTGCGACTGCCACCACACAAAAGCATACACGGGAAACAAGCTGAGGAAAACAACAAAATCAAAACCAACACTGGGACGCATGCAGCCGCAAATATTGTTTTGCAACCGTGTTCAAATTAGCTAGCGCCTGCATGTCTCCCACCTCACTAAATGACGAGGGAGAAGGAGAGAGAGAGAGGGAGGAATTGCATAGAGGGAGTGCGGAGAGGTGTGTGTGCGTGTGTTGGGGGGGGGGGGGGGGGGGGGGGGGTTGAAGCCAGTACTGAGAGGGGGAAGGGGTGAAAACCATTCATCGATCGCCTCCGCCGCTGAAATGTTAATGCTAATCGTATAACCGCTCTCTCCGGCGGTGCCTCGCACTCCAGTGGCAGCTCCAATTAATCTTGCTGCGGCGCGTGACCCCGGAGCCGCGAGCCGGGGCCCTGCTAGCCGCTGCTTATGTAATTACACCGCCCAGTGTGTAATCACCTGGCCTAATCCCTCTGGGCTAGCAATTAGCCTCGCGACGCACAGTTCCACTAGGCTACGCTGAGGCGCCCACAAAACTCCAATCCACCCTGCAATGGCTCCCGCATGCCAAACACCCATCATCTCTGCACCCCCCCCCCACCCCTCTCTTCTGATATTCCATCTCTTTCTTCCCTCTCCTTACACACTGCCTACCATTGCCTGGCGTTAGCCCGCAGATGAATAACGGTCAATTAAAGCTGCATGACTGGGGCTGCCAGGCGTCTGCGCCACCATAATTAGGCCTAATCATGGGTAGTGAGAGAGACGGAGGGAGGGAGGGAGAGAGAGAGAGAGAGAGAGAGAGAGAGAGAGAGAGAGAGAGTTTGTGTCTGACACTCCCTTCCTCCATCTCTCCCTCTTTTCCTCCTTTTATAGGAGGCAATTTTGAGGGAGGAGTGGCAGACATTAGTTGTTTTGCTCTTAGGCTCTGTGTGTGTATTTGTCTGCATGTGTGTGCATGTGTGTTTTTCTTTTTGCCCTATCTCTGCATTTTGTTGGCAAACCACAAACATGCTATAAAAAGACTCGGCAAAAACACTCACCTAGTTTTTGCATGAGACTGAAAATGGGCAGATTCACAAATGCAAGGTGGGTTCATAATCAGGAAAAACTGTATCACAGGAAGGCCCCCCCCCCCCACACTTCTCTCTTTTTCTCTCCTTCTCTCGCTCTCCTTCTCTCTCTCTCTTTCTCTCTCTCGCTCTCTCTCTCTCCCCTCTTCTTCTTCCGCCTGCAGTGAGGCCAAGGGCTCCTGGGGAATTCACTGTTGTGTGACGACCTGTCAGAGTGGCGACAGCGATGTGTGTGTGCGCGTGTGTGTGTGTGTAAATGTGTGTGTGTGTGGCTGCATGCATTCGTGTGTGTGCGTGCGACAGGGCTGCCCTTAATGATGGGAGCGTGGGGGGATTAGGAGCGCCGCGCGGCCGCCTTCGGCTCCTTCTCCGCAGGAACACATTTACACAGGAAGCTCATTAAAATGGATGAGGCTCCCTCCATGCTCATTCCCTCTTCCTCTCCCCCTCTCCCGCCCTCCATCTCTCTCACTCTCTCTCCGTCCCTTCTTTCCCTACCGCTATCTCACACTCTGTGCAGCTCCTCACCCCCTATTTTTGTTCATCTCTCTCTCTCCGTCATTTCGTCCTCTCACCCTCTCCCCTCTTCATCCCTATTTTAACCTCCTATGTTTTCAACTTCCGCTCCTTCTCTCCCCCTTTCTCTTTACTTTTCTCCATCCTTCCCCTATTTGCCTTGCAGATGCTCGGTGAGCTTAGTGCCATTTAAGGCCAGACAAATGGAGCACCAGGCTCTAAGCCCATCGAGCGGCCCTAATGATTTGTTTTTAACAATGGGCCCTAATGGGCCCCAGATAATCAATGATGAGGGGTCGATGGAAAGGTGAGCCATGGAGAGCACTAGAGAGGGGTGAGCATCTGTCTCTATAGCTCACTTCCTCACTCTCATCTTTTCATTCTGTACGTTTTTAAGTTTTCATTCCAGTTATCTTGATTTTAATTTCCTCCTCACTTTGGAGTCATTTCACGCTCACATCTTTTTTACCCTTTTTTTTGCACTTTCTGTACGTTTTATTGGGAGGGGGTATAGCACATGAGCACATGAGATTGGGACAACACCACAATCAGTGATACCAGGTAATAAGGCCAATCATGCAGTCTGCGATTCAGTACCCAAACGTGTGGGATGGGGTCCGGGATTTATCCAGGCTTGTTATGTTTTTGCACATTAAACTGTACGTTGAAGCACAAGAAGAACACAAAGTTGGAAACTGTTCTAGAAATGTTTAGTGCAGTTGCATTAAGATCTCTTTGAATGTAAGTGACTTACTCT
Source organism: Platichthys flesus (assembly GCF_949316205.1). NCBI lineage: Eukaryota > Metazoa > Chordata > Actinopteri > Pleuronectiformes > Pleuronectidae > Platichthys > Platichthys flesus. Next base: position 13,968,540 of record NC_084951.1, read on the forward strand.
AGAACATGACTAAATGACCTCGGATTATGAATATGTCTCAAACTTTTGGCCCTATGGTGAATGTGCACGTGAGAAAAAGCATGTTTCTTGTATCACTAATTCTTTACCTTTTCTTTTTCTTAGCATTCTATAATTTTGTACATGAAACCAATTTTCTTCTCCCAATCATTTTGAGAGTCAAAGGGTTAAAGAGGAGGCAGGGGGCGGTAGAGGGGGAGGAAGTGAGGTGGAGATGGATGGATGGATGGAATGATGGATGGAATGATGGATAGAGGGATGGCTGAGGCCTGGTTAACTCGCACCAATCCTGTGTGGCTAATTACCCGGCGTGCTGTCGGTGAACGGCCACAGCTCACTGACCACATTCACACTGCACCACTGGCCACACACGCACAAATTAGGAGACATATTCACACAAACAAAACCAGATTCAGTCCGCCTAGATGAGCACGCATGCAGACGGCCAGCTTGAGAAATGGAACAAACACAAACGAACAACCCCCCCCCACATCCTCGCCTAAACACACACACACACACACACACACACACACACACACACACACACACACACACACGCACACACAAACCCACAGCCTACCAGAGCTGCACCACACAGCGCCTGGCCGTTCTGCTTCCTGCTTATATTCCCGCCCCTACCCCTCACCCCGCCACCCCCCCTTCTCTCTGTCTCTCACTATCTCATACACACACACACACACACACACACACACACACACAAGCGCCCTCCATCCCCCCTGCTGCCGCACCGCCGGCCCATTATCGATCCCCCGCCTCTCCCCGCGCCACATAAATAATCGACAAGCAATTACCCGCCCACTCCCGCTGCCCCCGGCTTTGTTTGGGAGGCGCAGGGGCCAGCGCTGGGGGGGGAGAGGAGGGAGGAAGAGCCGGGGATGCAGGCGTGCAGCTCCACAGTGGTAGCCAAGAGGTTATTGGATCCTTAGTTTAGCCATGAATTTGGAGACACACACTAGCACATGTAGTCACACGCACACACAAACGCACACACACACACACACATACAATACAACTCATTGAAAAAGCCCCAAAAAACTAGATCAGATCTTGTACTAGGAACGTGTGGAAGGATGGGAAGAGAAGTGCAGTGGAGTAGGGATGCGAGCGGTGTGTTTGTGTGTAGAGATGTGGGTGTTGGGCTTTATTAATGATTAATAACACTGGTATTGCAAGCAGAGCATGGTTGCAGTTTCGAGAGCTACCTATGACGCATTGACATTGACATTCAAGCAAAGCCTGTGTTTGCGTCCGTAACGTACCTGTCGGTGTAATGGGCGTCCCGGTGCTGCGGCAGACCCTGCTTGCGTCTCTGGCTGGAGGAGGAGGAGCTGCCGGCCGAGGGCAGGTGAGCTTCTAAGGCCACTGGGTTCCTCACCGCTGCAGCCAGCGCCTCCTGACGAGCACGGAGGATTTCTGAATGTGGAGGAAAATAGGGAAAGCACAGTGAAGGGAGAGAGACAGGATGAATAGTGAGAGGAAAGGAAAAGGAAAGAGAGAAGGGGTAGGGATAAAAACAAATTAGAATTCACGTGCCCCCAAGATACTGAACGAAACTTAAGAGGCAATATAAGACAGAAACTCGACCGCTAGCTTAGTTGATGGTTTCTGTTTAGTGTGTCGCAAATATGCTGTAAGTAAACTTTAAATGATTTTTAGGAAAAGAGAAGAAGTGAAGAACACACAAAGTTGGTCAGGGTACTGTATCGCTGGATGTGAGGGTGTAGTTTGCACATGGCTAATAAAAACACCAATAAGTTATTTTAAAAACCCCAATTGGCTCATTCCACATTATTAATGAAAGTGATGGCGATGCATTTTCTAATCCCCATGTCACGCCCATGTACGTGTACAGACACATGCATGTAAACACTCACACCGGACAAAGATAAACAGAGCTGACGTTTTGGCAGAGGTGTAAGAAATGAGCACATCACATTGAAAAACCATGTGTCGAGGTGTGGAAGCGAGCTGACCACTTCCAGGCAAATGTGAGGAAATGAAGAGGTTGATGCTGAAAATTGAAATGAAATCAATATGGTGTATTTGACATTTTTTTCACAAACAAATCATGCTGACAGCATTTGTTTTTTTTTTGGTACAATCAGAGCGAGCAAAAAAGCAACTTCACACATCAGGTGAGCAACATTTGAAACATCCCAGCCATCATCACCATCATCCCAACTTCTTCTTCAATCTCAGCCTGCCCTCCTCTCGCAAAATGTCTGCCCTCCACCACTCGCCTTATTCCATCTTTCCCTCTCTCCGCTTGTCCCCTCTCTCCCAGCCACCACGGCTCTCTCACTTGCCGTCGCAGGAGAAGGAGACACCAGGAGACACGGCTTCTAATGAGAGAAAAATCCATCCTGCTCTCTCTCTCTCTCTGCCTCAATCTATCTACACACCCACCTCCTCCACACATACGCACACACACACACACAAACACACACACAGGCACACACACACACACACACACACACACACACACACACACACTTTTTTAATTAGACAGATCCCTCAGGAGCTAGGGGCCATTTCCGCCGCCGGTGCGGGTGTGATGTGTGTCTGTGTGATTTAGGTGCTTGCGTATGCGTGCCTGACTGTGTGTTTCTGTGTGTGCTGAAGCAGCTGAGCGGGCGCCGGGGTGGGGGGGTGAAGCGACAGATATTAATGCGGCCCAGCTCCGGTGTATCGATCTGTTTGCTGCGCCAGGCCGCAGGGGACTCGGCTGGCGGCAGACAAGGGTGTTTGTGTCTGTGTGTGTGTATGTGTGTGAGAGGAGGGAGGAAGAGAGATAAGGGAAGGATCAGAGGGAACTGGAGACCAGGCGTGCACAAACACACACACAAACACACACACACTCGCACACACGCATTGCACACACACACAGAGTGTGTCGTACACTTGCATAGATGGTGTTGGGGTGACAGTGTGGAGGCGCTGACCTCTAAGAGTTGTGGTCACAATCCCACCTCACCAATTATTTTTGTATGTCTGCTTCAGTTAAAGGGGCCCTCCGGTGATTTAGTGTTGCATTTCCAAAAGTTTGGACACTTCCAAGAGACAAATTCGAAAAAGAATGAACAATCAATGCAGCGGAGCCTGAAATATTCAGGCTACATCGCAGCCAAAAAGTGACACGAAGAAGAATCCGGGTCGAGCACCAAGAACACTGGATCTTAAACTTCCCATAACGCCGAACAATAGACGAGACCCTCCCTGCCCATGTCTTTCAAACTCCATGCACAGTTTGTATCACATTTACTTTTTGTTAAAAAAAATTACTTAACTTTAGTAATTTTATGAGATATAGTATGCCTCTGGATTTTTCCAGGCTGGGCCACATTAGACTGAAAACAAGTTTCCACGGGCCGATTAGTTCTCTCTGTGATTGGTAAATTGTCTCTGACCAGGGCCGTAACCAGAAATTTTAAAATAATGAGGTCATGAGGGCAATAGGGCAGTAGGACCCCACCCACTTAAACCACAGACCAAAAATGATTCACCTCTGATAAGTTCCATTATAATTTTTTAATGAAACTTTACACTGTTTGGTAGAATAATGTTAATTTTATTTTGATTTCTGAACCAAATCAAAGATTCTGTGTCAAACAAACCAAACTTGAGTGATTGGTATCTACAGCTCTGACTTTGAAATGTTAAATAGTTGGAGTGCTTCGTTAAACCCAGATAATTAAAGATATGTGACACTGTAGAATTTTTTTCTTATTTCTCTCTTTAGTATTTCTTCTAGTTTTCCGCTTATTCTCTTCTATTTTTTATCCAGTCCATATCTGTAAAGCTTCACATGACAGAGGTGCCTTATTTTGCTCTGTCTCTCCCCTGCTCTCTCTAATTCTCTTTCATCATGCAAACTAAGGGGAGCAGGGTCACCTGGGGCTCCTCCCTTCAGTGTGTGTGTGTGTGTGTGAGTGTGTGTGTGTGTGTGTGTGTCAGAAATCCCCCTGCCTAAAACTCTTTTTGTTGCACCTGCTAAAACACAAGGGGAGAGTTCCTGTAAATTAGAGTCCTAACTGAACATTGGACACTGACTGGTTATTTTGGGAGGTCCCGTGTTTACAGCTCGGACCCATCCTGCTTATCCCTCCATTGTGCCATCCCACTTTCTCCCTGCCATCATTCCTGGAGTTGCGCCTAAATCCCTTCGGTTAAGCCGGGTTTTCCTCGGCGTGAGAATGCAGAGGAGCGCTGATGCAGCCTGGCCGTGCTTGTGATGGATTTGGTGGAGTGGCAGGTACACAAAATCCGACATCTTTCCACTGAAGTGCACCATACACCATAAAAGTTAAGTATCTTTTCAAGAAGAGGTATTCAACCAGTATCATTGGCTTAGCCAGCAGTACATTTGTGGCGTATTTGTCACACTGACTGTAATTTGACCAATCACATGCTGGAGTTTCCCGGCTCTTTGGGATGATGATAAAGAGACGTTGTTGTGTACAGCCTCTAGTTTCAAATCAGACTAAATTGCACGAGACAAAACAGGAGAACGCCCCCTCCATCCCACCCCTCCCAACACTTTCATCTGGATCTCTTCCCCCACCTCTCCCTTTCTTTTCTCTCTCCTTTCATCATATGAAGAGGGAGGGAAAGCCCTCCTGGCCATTTCCACAACCCCGCCACCCCTCCACCTCAACCTCCAATTGCAGGCCCTCCTCCCCCTTCCCAACTCTTCTTTTGCCCATCAGGTCCAGAGAGAGCCTCTCAAACAACACCTTGCACCTACACAGTCACACACACACACACACAAGCACACACCCAGAGTTCCTCCTCACAACCGCCTCTTTCCACGCACACACACACACACACTTTCATTTTCTGTGCCCTGCACTTCAAACACATGAAAGGATGCTCTGCAGGGACCGAGGCTAAAGGGAAAGTTGGAGGTGGGGGTGAGGAAAGGAGGTGGAGGAGGGGGAGGTGGGGGTATAAAAGCAGCTCTCGAGAGGTAGATGTATAGGGGAGAAGGTTGTACTGGGGGGGTCACAGGGGCCCCATCGCAGTCTAGGTCAATGTCAAGGGGCTTTCGCTGAAGTGAGCCTCTCCAGAGACTAAAACAGCTGTCCCTGTGCGCCACTTCTTAGACTGTTCATGTCTCAAAGTGTCAGTGTCTTCACACGTTTTCGGCCACTAATTTGAGAAGGAGAGGATTTGCAGGAAGCGTCACAGAAAATGCTGTGTGCTGTGGGCACAGTGGGGAGATGGACAACTTTGCCAGGTGTGGAGGAACATTAGCAGAAGGCTCGGCTGTCCGGGAGCCGGTGGTAAAGCCGGTGATGCTCATCATCCGCTTAGAGGATCGGACACGCACAAACACGACAGTGGACGCAAACACACACGTCACTAGAGGGGAAATTTCACCGTGAAGTTGTAATTTAAGGGATAGTTGTATTGGATAGGGTGACTTAAGCGTTAATGAAATGGTAAACTTGTATGTTTATTTTCTTGATTCCTTGCTCCAGGAGAATTTATCTTTTCCTCCTTCGTTTCCTTTGACCATTTCTCTACTCACATTTGTTTTTACTCTTATTCCTGGTGTGTCTCTATTTGTGTCTCTTCTTCTCCTGCACAGCAATTCTTCATTTAAACACAGTTCAGAAGAAGAATGCATGAGCGCGGAATAAAGGAAAGTGTGGGAACGATCAAACGATTTGGAATGTGGAAGTGTAGAAAGGGAGCGAGTCTGTGTCTGTGCCAGAGCGTCTGCTTCATACCAAGCAAGGCTTCTGGGAAAGGAAGCCAGTGATCAGCCTGCACCCTGGGCCATAAAACCCCCACAATGCACTGCATCTTGCCTCTAACTCCTCTAAGACGCGGGGAGAAGGCAATTAAAGCATTTATAGGCTTCGCCCCCCTAGATTTGCAGCCAGCAATTAAAAATCATTACTAATCAAATAAAAATAAAAGTAGCTCAAACTACAATTCAGCCAGGGCATCGATTGGATTTATGCTACTGTGAAAGAGCTCATAAAGACGAGGAGGACTTTATGATACATTCTTTAAGAAAATGTGTGAAATGAGTTAAAGTTTTATGGCAGGCAGAGTGAAATGAACGTAAAAGCCAACGTATAAAACCCAAACAAGGCAACTTTTCTCAGTTGTTTTTTTTCCACATCAAACTACAACTCTCTCAAACTAAAGCCAGTCAATTGTATGCATCTGTAGAAACGGAGAGGAATTGAGACACGCTGGTGGTTTGCAGAGTGTCGGGGAGATTTAGAGCCCTGGCAGGCAGCCAATGAGAGCTTCCGGATCAATTGTGGCGTTGATGCATGCGAATGCCTCGTGGGTGTTAACAACGCAGGGAGCCGCGGTGGTCAGAAATCACACAGAGTGACACTTTGACACCGGGTGGGCAAGCGCCGCAAATAGAAATGTCAGCCGTCTCGCTGGCTGGGGTTTTTTGCAATGGCAGCAGCGCGGCACACCTTAACATGGGACCCTGAGCACAGCGCTGCACTCTGGGGTTACAAAGCAGCACGGGTGACTTTGTGACAGGTGATAGAAGAAGACGTGTGTGGATTCCTTTTTTTTTTTTTTTTCTTTTTTTTTAGAAGCTAGTGAAGTGCTCCCAAAGAAAACTCTTAGTTTGAAGTAAATCTCAAGTTACTTCATCACAAAGGAAAAGAAATAAAGGAAAAGTACCTCTGTGTTCTTATCATGAACCGATTCTTACTGGCGGAGTAGGAAAACTGAATTTAAAAATCAACCACGCACTGATATTCCACGGGTACAGAGCCCAAGTGGAATCATTTTATTCCGTTAGTTTGGTTTCACATTGAAATTAAGGGAGCAGACTGAAGACATTTGAATGACATGTGTACATCCTGTCACCACATGGCCTGGGTATAACTACAATTTGATTGGTTTGTAGATGGCCGTGTGTTGGTTTGTTGTCGGCTTTTGAATTCATAAACTTTGTTGAATAAAGTGCGTAGATAAAAGTAGACTTTCCATTTGAATGGAGCAAATAAATGAACCGGTTCTCTTCTTTCATTTCATTGCCAATGTAATATATGTTTGGTACTACCAGCAAAACGGCCGTTAATGCATTATATCATCGGAATATATATATTTATTTATTTATTTTTATCGTTGGAGGTGACGAGTACGACCATTCCTTCTTCTTCTGCTGTTTATCGCTGCCTCAACTTCCTGCAAATGGTCCCAGGAGGCCGAACAATCCAAATATATATTTTCACACTGCAAAACGAGCCGAACCATGTTTCAGTGGAATCTGGATCATGGACCCCCTTCTCTGGTTGAACAAAATTGAGGTCCTGACCATGGTCTGAAGCACCTTTCACACCTGTTATTTCACTTGAGACTAAACTAAAATGTCTGACAGTCCCGACCAAAAAACATAGGTGTGAAAGGGCCCTGAGTGCACAGTCACGTAATGACAGTGGCAAACACACACACACACACACACACACACACAGTACAAAGTTTGTGAACTGACCGTGGCCAGGCAGACCCATGCTGCTCGCCAGCTGGTAGAGGCGTTGCTGCTGCTCCTCGTAGGACCCTTGTTCGCTGAGCGCTGACATCATGCGTCTGTAGTGCTCCTCAGGGCTCATGTGGCCGTGGCTGCCGCCCGCCTCCACTACCGGACTCCGGGAGTTTTCTGCGGAGAGGAAGGAGACACTTGTATTATGACCTAACTTGATTGCCAGTATCCAGCCCATCAGGAGATGCATTCTAATGTGAAACTCGAGGCACGGAAACTCTTTTAGGCTATTATAACTCGCTTTTAATCTAATGCTGCACGCTGACCCATCTTTTCAGCATTAAGTGAGTAAATAATTATTTTGTGTATTCATCCACGTCCACATTCATCTTCAAGTCAGTCGTTATTATCAGGAATTGGCCTCAAGCACATACTCAAATTAATTCTGCAGCTTGAAACCAATTGTGTCTCAAAGTAACAGCCAGAGGTCACACATTTTTTTTTAATTAGAAGTTAAAAACACAAAACCCCATGTCAGTACGTCACTAAACTGAGCACAGGCCAGTGCTGTGCAGGAGCCTAGAAAACAGTTATCTTCAAATGGACAAGAGAAGAACTAAAACTAGTGACGGTTCATTAAGTACTCTACAGGAACCAAGTTTTATCTTATTTGAGTTTATGATTTGTAGTTAGGATAAAAACCATATATGTCCCAGTCCTAAAAACGTCCCAGAATACCATGGGGACACAGTGCCACTGAACCGTTGACATAGGGCCTGCCTGGAGTATCAGCCAGAAGACATGCGTCCACAGCTCATTTATTAGGAAGTCACCACTGATGGACTGGAAGCCTCTTCGGATGAAGCCATACACATACAGGCATACATTGTTAATGGAATGGGCCTGACCCGAGCATGAACTCGCCATTTCTCTGAGAGAAAGTGCAGCAGTGTCCATGCTAACAGCTGCATGGGCTGAATGCTTATAAGAAGTCCGATACTGTATTTGACTACGTAAACAAACGAAAAAACAAAGAACAAGAGCAGCTCAACGTAGCGCTGTGCAGTGTTTAAGGTGTTGTGAAGATGATGTGGTGTATGATATCTATCTGGCTGTCAGTCACCACACTTAATCTCTCTCTCTCTCTCTGACCTCCCTCCTCTCCCCCCCTCTCTCTGTCAATAGTAACATGATCTAAGGTAAGGGTGGAGGGGGATATGGGGAGGTGGTTAGGGAGTTGGAAGAGGGAGAGAGAGGATGAGGAGGATGAGGAGGAGGAGGGAGACGCAGAGGAAAGCAGGGGTTATTTTTACCACCCTCCTTCTTATTGAAACCTGAGCCTGGCCCCGGGCAGGCGAGCAGGAGTGGCGCTGAGGAGCGGAGGTGGGGGAGGAAGCGAGCAAGCAAGCATCTCTGTCTCCACCGCCAAGCTCCGGCTAATCCACCCAAGGTCCTTGAGTGTATGTGTTTGTGTGTGTGTGTGTGTGTGTTTGAGTGTGTGTGTGTCTGAGTGTGTGTGTCTGAGTGTGTGTGTGTGTGTTCGGCGCAGCGTCTAAAGTTTTTGCGCTCTCTGAACACAGCGGGGGGGGGTGCCGACTTTGCAAATGAAAGAAAAGTAGGCGTCATTTACGCAGCGGCATCCAATCTCTCCGGCTCCATCCAAACGCTAACCTCGCTCGTTCTCTCTCAATCTGTTTCTCCACCTGCGTCAGACTTCAGCCGAGAGTGTTTGTGTCGCCACACTCGGAGGCAAAAAAAAAAGTAAAGCGCATAGATATCACTAATAGGAGGAGCTCAAGGTTAAGACACAGGATCAGGAGTGTTTTCGAAATAACTTAAGTACACTTTTCTGGTCAGTCAGAACAAACAAAACACACAAACAAACACACAGAAAGTCTTTGTCTCCCTTGTGCAAATATGCAGCAAAATAAAAATACATATAAGACGTATACAGAGGAGGTTTGCTTTAAAAGCCAACATGCATACGACACAAGTCAGAATAAAAAACACACAAGACCCATTTCCCTTAAAAGGAATCCAAGCCCGTGTACAGAACAGACACAAACACAGATAAACAAAAATACACATATATATACACACACATCCTTATACACACACACTTACACAAAAAAAAACATGCATCTTTCAGAAGCTGGCTTGTGTCTAAGTACAACCATAATGGTCGGGAATGAGTGCTTCGCCGCACAGTGAGAGAGGGAAGAGGCTGCAGGCAGGGAGAGGCGGCCGTCGGTCAAAGGTCACCCAGAGGGCAAAGGTCAACACAGGGTTCCTGTTCAGCTCTACACAGCTCAATCTGACCTCCACATGCACTCATGCAAATAACCTCACCTATAAACATGTCCAAATTTGAATTTTTACTGATATTTCAAATAATGAGAGCTATTTATGCTATGTATCTGTGTGCCGCTGATGTTGTTTGGCCTACACAAGGCCTTGGAGGGTGTGTGTGTGTGTGTGCGTGTGTATGTGTATGTGTATGTGTATGTGTATGTGTATGTGTATGTGTATGTGTATGTGTATGTGTATGTGTATGTGTATGTGTGTGTGGGTGTGCGTGTTTGTGTGTGTGTGCGTGTGTGTGTGTGTGTGTGTGTGTGTGTGTAGTGATGAGGCTGGATGTGCGGTGAGTCGCCCTTGGTTTTGCCTGCTGTATAATGCATCAGTCAGGAAGTCTTCCTCAGCAGCCCAGAGGGACAGGCCCGGTGGCCGCGCCGGCTCCACACCGGGGGCCCGGTTTCACACCACATGGGGGAGATATAAATAATAGAGGACGGCGACCAGATTCCGGAGCTACAGAGGGTTTAACGTCTTGTTGTGCCTTGGCTAGGTCCGTCAGACAGAACCAATTAAAAAGCAACAATTACGTTTTTATTTCGGATCCGGCTGACTGATACTATCTGACCTTAATGGCCTATTACCTGAGATATTATATAATTTAGATATTACCGCATGCGTTGAGTTAGGAGGAAAGCAGCATGGCAGGCACCGGTTTATGTAACAGTTCCCTCATTAAGAAGTCTAAAAACGTATACAATATTTGACTTGTGTACTAACGTTGTCCACACTGTTTTAAATGCGCAAACCCACGTTGCTCCAACATTATTTGTGCCTGAGCCGCGTCATGTCGATTTTTATCAGCAATGGCGATTAGGACAACATCTCCCATAATCCTGTGCTGCGTCAAGACAACAAACTGTCTTTAGTTAACGGCCAAAGTAAAAAATGTCACATTTGAAGACTGAGTTGAGGTAGAGAATATTTCCTCTCTACATGTGTGTGTGTGCAAATGCAACTGTTACTGTGAGAGGCAGCAGAATGGGTTAACACAGAGAAAAGTGAGCATGTGTGTGAGGCAGTGTGTGTGTGTGTGTGTGTGTGTGTGTGTGTGTGTGTTCCCATCATCACCCTAACCCTAACACACTGACCACCAGCAGCTAAATCAATACCGCTGTATTTCTCCCTCTTCTCTACTCCGCAGTGTCCATCCTTTCTCTTTCACCATTACACTCGTTCACCAGTCTCCCCAGTCAGCGAACGCATGTCCAAGCACATCTGTGACCCCACAACACACACGCACACACTGCACAGGTCTTACCTTTGGGAGACACGCTACGTGACTTCTTGCTGTCCGAGGGACACTCGCTGCTGCTGTTGGGAGAGAAGCTTCTCCTCTTGCCTAGAAGGGCATCTGTATACATAAGGAGAGAGGGAGAGAGAGGGAGAGAGAGAGAGAGGAAGTTAGTAAGAGAATACCAAAGTAAACGCCTGATAGTGCCCGCTCTGCTCTGTGTCTACCTGCGTACATGGCGGCTGCTTTGATAATACAGGAAGCTGGAAGAGGGAGAGAGAGAGTGAAAAGGAGTCAAATGAGAGGGGAGAAAAAGAGTGACAGGTGGAGAGAAAGAGAGAAACGGAGCGAGTGAAGCGAGCCACGGGCGTCTGGAGATGTGCCTGTTCTGTCAGAGATGAGAGGGGGGCCTGCACCGCCGTGGATGACAGATCTGCCCGGCACATTTATGTGTGTGTGTGTGTGTGTGTGTGTGAGATTGTGGGAGGGCGGGGGACACTGTCTCTCTGTGTCTCCTCCAATGTCTCTTTCCAACCGTCTGTCCTCAAGTGTTATCACTCTTCTCTCTCTCTCTCTCTCTCTCTCTCATTTTCTCTTTTTCCAGATGTTGGCACAAAAGCCTCTGACATAACTAAAGCAAATGATAGCCTCTCAGCTGCTTGAGAAATTCCTCTCAGCCTGAATTATGTCTATATCATGTTTTTATTTTTTGTTTTTCTACCTCCGTGTCTCTCACCCCCACCTTGTTGCACTCATAAACACGCTTCCTCCCTCCTCTAGGTGTGCTTCCATCAGGAGTTCTCTCTCTCTCTCCCTTCCCATTAACACCCTCGCTGCCTCTGCCTTTTCCTCCCCGCTCTCCTCCACCTCCACCCTCGCCACCAAAGAGGAGCGTCTAGCGTACAATTACCGCCTCCCCCTCCTCCTCCTCCTCCTCCATCTCCTCCTCCTCCCCTCTCATCCCACTCTTCCTTCCCAACCCGTCGCCTCACATACACCCCCCTCCAACACACCTCAAATCAATACGGGCCTAATCAGAGAGGGAGGGGATCCGGAGCACACTGCACGCAGCGCCGGCAGAAAGGAAAAATCAGTGTGTCACTCTCTCCCTCTCTGTCTTTTTTTCTTTCTTTCTTTCTCTATTTCTATCTCCGGCACCTCTGTTTTTTCTCTCCAACTCAGTTTCTTCCTCCACAAAGACAGCCAAGCCACAGCAGCAACTGCTTCCCCTCTCTTTTCTCACTCTCTCTCACTTCCCTGTGCATATCTTTAGGGATGTGTGTGTGTGTTTTACTTTTTACTTTCCCCCTGGAGGACAACGATTCCTCTCTCTGAGAGTGTCTTTTTCAACAAAGCAAGTTTTCATCATTTGCACAGCATGCGTAAATAGTGCAGAGAAACAATGAACAGGGGGTTTAAAAAATGATCAACACCCGAGCAAACAGCGATTGCTGCCATTCGTCTGTCCTCCTGATATTGTTACCCTAGCGACTGGAGGGAGAGAGGACGTAAAGTGGAGTTTGACCTTTAACCCTTTAACCCGTCACTTACATCCTCTATTCTCTCTAACAAGACACAGACAGACGTGGAGGGGGAAGAGATCCAGACAGGACTCTGAGGATTTTTGTTGTGCGGCGAATGAGCCCCATGTTGATGAGAGGGTGAGTGAGCAATTGAGAAATGGAGAGACAGGGAGAGGGAGGAGGTTCACTAATGATTCCGTGTTTGATGTTGCTTCTCAGGTCCTGAGGATATACACTCCCTATACCACCCTAAAGAGACAGTGGGACCAAAGAGGGGGTTGTTAATTGACAAGTGCACGCACACACACATTCATGCTCACGCACTGAACGGCTTAAAAATGTCTACTTCTTCTGTCGTCTCCTTTTTGATCTCTCATTCTGTGATTCTTCTATTTTAAGATCATCTTCAGTCCCTTTCTTTAACTGGTCAATACAAAAAAAACACAAAAGCTCTGCATTGGTTGTGGAATATTAACCCTGAGAGCCCCCATCAGTTTTGCCCCTTCTTCTACCAATCATCCACACCCAGAGCCTATCATGATCAAACACACACACGCACACACACACACACACACGCTCCAGTCTTCTCTCGATGCCTCACTCAAGACACTCTGTCTCCTGAGCAAGTGCCCGAGGGCCAGAGATTTGAGGGCGGAAAGCTTTTAAAGCCAATTAAATGGGGCTTCTTAGAGCTCCGGCGCTCTCTTTTAAAGCCGAACCCTGAGCGTCTGCTAGCGTCGACGCTAACCCGTTTGCTTCCCACTGTCACCGCTGGCAGTCAACTTTCATACCCTGGGCCTGTATTCCACATCACCTGCTTCTTAATATTGCTGAAGAATTCGTAGTTATAGATTCAGAAGTTTTATTTTAGCTCCAAGGCTGAGGTTTTAACTGTCAAAGTGGCACGGTAATTTACTGTGCATTCATGTGGTGCCGACAAGGAGAATTCACTGTAACGCCAACTCAAGTCAGAACAATTCAGAAAGTCGGCATAAAGGTTTGTGATCATGTGCATCTCTCATAAACACTGAATAGCACTTTATATAGCAGAGAGAGGTGTCAAGGTGAAGTTTAAGAGCTATGACACATTTTCAAGCTCCATGTTTTTTCCAGATTCTCACTCAAAAGCACCTGAACACACTGAAGTCCGAATGACGACTCAGGAATTGAGAGCTTCCGAGGAGCACATGGATGCACGAATAGCACAAATAGCATTAGCTTCTATGACATGGCGTATTTTATTTGCTATTCATGGTGAACATAAGAGTGCAGGGAAACTTTTTTTAAGTTGTCCTGAACACAACAGCTTCAAGCCTCTGACTCAGTCTTCCCTTGCTAAATATTCTACTCTTTATCAGCTGTTCCTCCCACCAAAAGTAAAGAGGGATGAGCACAGAGGGACAGAAAGAGGGAACAGCGGGGCTTAAACCTTCTCCTCTTTCATGTGACACCACCGGGGTGAACCATCCGCAGGGGAGCATTCCTCTTTTTCTCCCTTGCTCTCGGATTTCCTCTCCTCCCTCAAACTTTAGCCCTCCTCCTCCTCCTCCTCCTCTCTCCATCCCATGGAGCATGGTGACAGCTCAGACAGGCAGACTCCTTAATTCCTCTCTTACTCCGTTAATCTGTCATCTTTATCAGGCTGGGGGGAGGAGGGGAGGGTATGCGAAGAAGGAAGGGGGTGGGGGGGTGACAGGCGGGGATGTGGGGGTGAGCCGCCAGCCGCAGCCCCCGATCAATCTCCACATTACAGCTGACAGAATGGTGCTAATAACTTATTGATCACCCCTCCGTGCGCCGGGGCCTCCGCCGGCCCTGAAAGCCCCTTCATTGATTGGCTTACGGGCCGATGCAGCTGGGAGAGGGAGGTGGGGAGGTGGGGAGGAAGGGGGGTGGGTGGGTGAGGGAGGGAGGGAGCGATGGGGAGAGAGGCGCTTCTGCTCATGCTGAGGGTAGGATGCACAACAGCCAACATGTGCAAGTGTGCACACGCAGTGGTTCTTATTTATTGTTTGACTTCTTTGACTTTAAATGAATACATAAATATAAAGTTATGTCTCTTCACAGAATAGCCCTGAGAAACCATTTTGTCATGGCAGTACAATATACATCCCTATTGACCAATGGGATGTTTTAAAACATTAAAAAACTTAAACTAGAAGAAAATATGATATCATAAGAAATCCTGATGTGTTGTCTTTCTATGATAATTATGTAATAAGGGATTGGTATTACTTTAAAAACTAATCCTCACTCAAAGTCAGTTTGAAAAAAGAAAAAAAACACACTAGGCTGCACATTCACACACAAGCAAACAAACATCTTAAACCAAGCATTTAAATGAAACGTAAAGGTGCACACACACACACACACACACACACACACACACACACACGCCACTGCTACAGCCCTCAACCGCACTCGCACCGCCAGGCTGTAACTGCCTCTGGGAGTCTGAGTGCAGGGAGCAGAGGAGAGAGAGAGGGTGGCGGTCCAAAAACACCTTATCTGCCTGTTTGAGTCTCCGGTCTGACCGCAGAGCCACAGTTTACAGTCTCCACAGGCAGCCAGACTCTCAGCGTCGGCGCCCCTGCTCTCCCACTCCCTCCCTCCCTCCCTCCCTCCCCTCCGCCTCTCATGGAGCCTCTGAATAGCCAGCAGCTGGAGAGTGAGAGAGGGAGTGAGGGAGGAAGGGGACGGGCGGCGAGGAGAGGGGAAGGAGGGAGGCAGCCCTCCTGTCTATCCCTCAGATTTAATTAACGGCCCACTCCGGCACAGAGACGACCCGGCAAGCCTGCTTCCCTTTCCTCCTGACCCACACACACACATACAGACACACACACACACACACACACACGGAGCCATCCACCGTCATTGCTGCTGTCTGCCCTCCCCTGATACCACCACCGCACTCATTCATCTCTCTTTCCTGTCTCTCTTTCCAAATGTTTCTTCCATCACTGCATCTCTCATCTCTCTCTCTCTCTCTCTCTCTCTCTCTCTCTCTCTCTCTCTCTCTGTGTTGCTGACTTTTTGTCTCGTTCCTTTCTCTGTTCTTTAATTTCCCTCCCGTCTCAATCCCCGTCTCTCAGACTCTCTCCCTCCGCTGGTGGAGGTTAAACACTTTTGGAGGAGACGTCGAACAGGAGTGCTGAGTGGCAGAGCAGAGTAAACACAGTGTCGTAGACGGCGGGCCGTGTTTACATCTCATCCATCTCCAAGTCAAATAATCCACTGCTCTGAAACTTCATAGACGCTACACCCACCAATGTGTTTGGGCACAAATTTGAACCTGTGTTGATTTTGCGTGGGCACGCATCTGCATAACTATGTGCTATTTGGTGTGTAATAGTGTGTTTGTGAATGTGTGTGCGTCTCATTTCACTGGCAGACAGAATTAGAGCCAGTGGCTGATCGGATTGGACTTGTTTACAGACACGGAGCGAGCTGCTTAGGCAGTCTGTTAAATCTCCCTGTAATGCTCAAACGTGCAGATTTTGGGGTCCTGGACCCCCTCTGGTGCAGACCCCACTGCTCTCACCCCCTCTTCTGTCACCACCCCACCACCCACCTCTTGTCTCTCTCCATTAAGACAACTACTTAGGGCTTTGATTTCTCCATTAAATTCTGCGGCTGATTAGACCCGTATTTGGGGGGAAATCCTTCCCAAACCAGGACTAAGACCCTTGCTGGGACGGCTGTTGAGCAGTCTAATACCCTGCACCTTCCACCCACCCTTCCTGATATCACAGGCACCGTATGGACAATTAATCTGGCAGACAGAGGCGATGAACACACACAGAGAGAGGGCATGGAGGTGTTGGGTCTTGCCTGATTATACCTCTTGCTGTGCCTCTGGCTAATGGGATAAGGAACAGGGTCATACCCCGGCCAGTAGTGGAGCAAAGGTGTGAGCTTAACTGATAAAAAAAGGAACTAATTGATTAACTAGGAGTAAATATACTACAACTACAGCTGATTTATTTAAGATATACATTTTTCCTGTAGGAAAAAGTCAGCAAATCCATCCCGTCGATTGTCTATACTGCATATCCTTGGTGGGCCACATGGGGAGCTGGAGCCAAACCCAGCTGATATTTGGCGAGAGGCAGGGGGACGACCTGGACAGGTCGCCAGCGTATCGCATGGCCAACATACAGACACACAACTATATAATAATGTGAAAAGTTTGTTTGGTTTGCATGTTGCCATAAAACACTGCTGCCATCAGTCATTCCCTGTAAGGCTGCAGTAAACCACACAAACACACATTATGTGATGAGGTAAATAGGTAAAAGTAACATTCTGTGGCAGAAACATCCGGTACAGTCGGTTGATCGCTGAATATTGATATCCACAGACACCGTTTCACAACCATATGTCTTCAGCGGCTGCACAACTTCTTCACACAAGCTACTTGACAAATAGCTGTGATTAAATGCTGTCTATGCTCTGTCTGTAAGCTGCGAGAAAAGCTCTTAGCTTAGCATACACTCACCATGGTTCCTCTGCTCACATGAAAATGGATTAATGGCAAACAAAGCTATTTATTCAGAGGTAATTTAAAACGGGAGGTTTAACAAAAATCCTGGAGTGCAGCAGAGAATGTGGGCAGAACATTAAGTAATCAGAGCGACCTTCAGGAATGAGTAATAAGCTTACGTTAAATTCCTCCAATCACACAAATTAAAGTAAATTAAATGGGGGAAATGGAGCGTTTACATGTGTTACAGGGAGATGAGAAGGCAGATGGATCATCAGCCTTGGTGCAAAGGAAGAGAGAGAGAATGGAGGAGGGGTTGGGGAAGGAAAGACGACATCTGACACTTAGCCTGTGTTAAACACACATGCACACTGACGGTATCACTGGGGGTCCTACCTGAGTTTCCAGGACTGGCGTTGTGGTCAGAGGCTGATTGGTCCTCGGGCATGCCGTGCTGTCTGGTGTGGTGCAGGTTGGAAATGATTGTAGAGAGGTCACTGTCACGACTGTAACGCACGCACACACACACACACACACACACACACACACAAGCACACACAGAGAAAAGAGAGGGGGAAGAGAGGATAAACACATTTAAAAGGGTGCCCAAACAAACTTAATTCCACGCCGCGCAATCTAAAGCAGCAGAGCGTAAACTCATACAATTTCACACACTACTTACTGCAGAAATCCTTCATCCAGACAGACCTGTCCTCTCTGAAACACATGCCTCAACACACTCTCTGCAGCTACAAGTGGCCGTCCTGTAAAGCGTCTCTCAGCTCGGAGGTGTGTAATACACACTGACAGACTACTGCATCCAGCACTTTTGGGTCTCATCCCTACTCATCTTCTACACTAAGATGTATTAACGAACATATTCACAACTCATAAGTAGTTTAGCAGCTTAAAACATGATTATGGCTCTTTTTAAAACTGCGGCCGCCAAATGCTGCAGATGATTTGAAAAGAAAAATGAATCAATATTTAAGATTTAAATATCAGCCTTGAGCAGGTTTTCATTACAGGGAATATTATAAAACAGCATAATATTATATAACACTGTTGATAAAAAAATATGATTTAATGTTTATATTCTTGAATATTCCTTCACAAGAAAACCGTTCACTGCTCTCATGCATCCTCTCCTGCCCTTCAGCTCCCAGAGGAGGAGCAGGAGGAGGGTTAAGAGATTATATGCCCAGATCTGGTTGGAGCCACTCTGCCCTTCCAAATGCTCCCCAGCCAGCCTCTCCAACCCCCCCCCCCCCCCCCCCCCCCCCCACACCGGTGGACCCACGCAACTGTGTCATGGAGGCATTTCATTTTCAATCTGATTAGCATCCTGATCGCATTAAATAGCATAATGATGGGAAATAGGCGCTTAGCATTTGAGGGGAGTGTAGCAGCCGCGCAGTGCACGTGTAGTCACGGTGTAATGGCAAACAGCTTGTGTGGCAGGAGAGGTACAGGGTTGAATATTTCTCAGCTGACAGTTTGCATTTCATTTACTGTTCTTGGAATCCGTCACAACCCCTAAAAATATGCAGCGTTCCGACACATTATTTGGATGGTATCAGACTCCTCGAGTGTCAGCAGAAATCTCCTTCGCAGGCCTAAAGTGGCAAGTTTATTGAAAGCAGAATCCTCCACGAAGGGGGTCTGGTATGACATGGCAAAGCTCCGTTTATGGGACAAAAGCGGTGAATGGTTCTTAGCTGCCACCGCTATGACGAGGCCACACTGTTTGCGGCCGCTGGATTTGGGTTTTTACAGTCCCATGATTACAGGCTCCCGCTGTAATGTCAGGCTGCCGGTCGCCAAGCTGTTTTCCACACGCTAACAGGAAAGATGAAGGGGAGCGTGTAGAGGACCTAATGCTGGCCGTGCCGGCTTCACCAGTCGCCTTTCCGTCACGACGAACCAGTGACTCAGAAAACTGTCTCAGACCAAACACTCCCCGCTAGTTGCTGCGCACGGAGATGCTTGATTTGACTGTGACTGCAAACTCTGAAGACTAATGATAGGCTTCTTTTTTAGAGTGTAAATTGCTCAAATTAGTAGCTTTCCCAGTCTGAGCCCAATGGTTTTCTTCAAAAGACAAAATGAGATGCAGGGAAGGTTGTTTTTTTCATTGTGCTTCGAGTTGTAAAATAATGTATCTGTGCAGATCTGCGTCGACCAGTGACTCCAAAAAAAACACACATCGCACACAGCTATATGCTCCACTGTGAGAAACTGCAGCTAAATCCATCAATCCGCTGGCTGCGTTGTAACACTACCCTCTGTCCATCATTTAAAGTGATCGTGAAAATGCAATCCTGAACTTCTCGGAGAGGTGATGGGGTTATTATCCCGTGGCAAAGTGGCCACTCTAAGCCATGAATGGCAAGGACATTGTTAGTGGGGTAATTAGCGCACTTCTCCTGAGCTGTCCCACCTCGGCCCGGGCTAATGAGGGCCTAGTCCTGTCCCCATCCACCTCTGCCCTCCCTCTATCCCCCCTCCCTCCTCTCCTCTTTCTATGGGTGGAGGCAAGGTCATTCTCGACCTCTGGAAGATGGAGAGGGGGGGGGGGGGGGGTGGTGGTTAAAACCCAGTCACCTGAGTCAGCGCTCCCTAAGGAGCTCCTGAGGCCAGCCTTAGCAGGGGAGGACGGGCGCCTTAGAGAGTACGGCGGGGGTGATATTGTCGCTGTCGGGCCTGATAGCTAAGAAGGACATGAGCCGGCTTCTTATCTCCCAGGTGCACGCCGGAGACAATCATCTCATCCTCAGCTGATCCCTAAACTGGTCAATACTGCCCCTTCATCCCCGGCCACAGGACGGACGCACCCAGACACTGGGACGACTAAGATGTGTCGAGGAAGAAAATTCTTTCATGGATCCTCCAACATTACTGAATATATATCTCTGTATAAGTGATTCAATTTCTGATCATTTTTTAAATTGGTGCCAAAACAATACCCGAGTTCTAGCACTGAAGGAGATTTTTTTTCCAAAGCTCAATGCAGCTATTGTAAACAAAGACGTTTGTTTAAATGAGAGTTGGCGAACCTCCGGCCTCCAGGACCGTGAGACAATTCATGAATACAAGAGCAACCCATTTCCCAGATAAATGGACAAACAACAGACAAGGCCAGTGACACATCTCTTTACACCGGGTTATATGCAGATAGAAAATAATGCTTTGGATAAAGATAACGATCTTCGTTGGAGCTTGGTGCCCAACAAGCAGCTTTCATAAGCCGACATTCTGACAGAGACAATGTTATGCTGGTCATTTTTGTGTCAAGTGCGCTCATGGCTAACAGACTGAGACATCATTCAGAAGGAGAATCTGTGAAGGAGCCTTGTAGTCTTCGCAAAGTTGTTTAAACCAGACAAAGTGAAAATGCTCCAAAGAGACAGTTTCTCTCAAAGAACCATCGCAGAGTGGATTACTGATAAAACTGACTGACGCCGCAAGAAAAGTCTAGTTTTCCATTCCAAAGCAGCTTGTGAGCATTGTCATCATCATCATTATATATGTATGTGTGTATTCAATACTTTAGAATGGCCCACGAAGGAGGTCATTAAAACTGAAAAGGCCCTTACAGGAAAAAGGTTCCCCACCCTTGGCCTTGAGTGAATATATTGTATAACATAAGTTAAAAGGTTTCCCTGATTTAGGGTCAGAAAATATCTGATCCAAGAAAAAGAAAACGAGCCCAGGAATCCAACCAAGCATTCAACGCCAAGTTTTAAAACTTTTTAACACTTGATACTCAAATCTCAGGAAACATCTAACCAAAATTTCTACTGCTGCTTTCTTTCAGTGCTTTCTCTCGACACATTTAAAAAAATACTTTACCTCGACTCTATATTCATACTTGTATTGTGTTGTCAATATTGAAAAACCACATATCAAAGAATAAATAAAATCACCAGAAACATCACCAGTATCCCTGGAAAAAGCTAATCACATTAATATGCCAGATCATTCAAGTCTATAGGCTCTTTAGTTTGTTAAGGAAAGGTTGTGCTCCCGTCTGCCATCGCAGTGCACATATGAAAAGACTCCTCTCCTGGCGCCGGGAGTCAACTCGGAACAAACGACCTGCAGTGGCCGGCTGTGGCATTGGCACGTGGAGCTGAGGTGGCGGGGCTGGAGGTCACAGTGTGAGCTGGCAGAAGCTGGCAGCCCAGGCGCCCTGACGCCATGTCTCACACCACCACTGGGAAAGTGCTGACAGACGCACAGCAGGGATGCAAAGGTGGAGGTGTGGAGCGTAGAAAGAGAGAAAGAGAGAGACAGAGATGGAGGAGGAGGACGCTGTGCAACATCTGGTGCGCGTAGGTTTACCATGTACACTCCTCCGGTCTCAAGACTACAGCCCTGAACACAACCCGCTCCAACCTGCACATGTGACCCTGAGAAACATTAAAATACTACCAGGCAATATACAATATTCCAAAACCCACAGCATTAGAAGAATAGTAATATATTGGCTTGGCCAAAGTGCTGACTAAAAAAAGTAAAGTTTCTATGATTCCTCGCCTCAAATATGAAATACGCCTTTTTAGTTAGGTAATACACATTTCTTGAGGACACATGATGTTTAATGTCTGTATATAGATCTGTTCCTTATACATTTTAGGATTTTTTGTCTTATTCCCGCAAGCAACGGAAACACAATTGCCATGCGGCTCACAGCTGGATCGAAAGGCAACCCGCAACTGGGAGCCCTGAGAGCAGAGGGGGTAATGAATAAATACCGAAATGGATACATAAATAAGTAAGAGTAGCCCGGCTTCACTTCTCCGCTGGTCCTCAGTTGTAGAGATTGACATGAGGTCGATAAGGCAGCCAAGGAGGGAGAGAAGAGTATGACGGAGAAGAAATGTGCTGTAAATCGGCCATGTTGAATTTAGTTTCTTTCCTGTGCTAAGCCTGTTCATCTGTCCACTGGTTCACACTTAAAGAGATCTTATCTTTCTCATCTCGGACATTTGGATTAAAAAATAAATGATCAGTTATGTGTTGTGATCCATTTGTGCTTTCAAAGAGCAAACTCTTATTATCTTTAGCAGATTTCATGTATCGTATGAGAGGTGCCGATGAACGGTAAACATTGTGTTCTTCACATGTGGCCCTGCATGAGGAACCTTCAAGCAGACGCCAAAACATGGACTAAGCTGCTGCAAACCATGTTTTTGGTTAATCCTGTGTTTGTACAGGAGGTTAATAGACAAAACGCTGCTCTATGTGGGAAACAATGAACGCCCTGCTGCCGCAGCCAACGCCCAATCAACAACCAAATTGCTGTGAATCTTGTTGCCCTGGTGAACGCGTGTAAACAAGGCCAAAAACTCTTGAAGCAGAAAGCTCCTCTAGAAAGCTATAAAACCTCAGAGCTCACTAATTAGTGCTTTAGGGGGAGAGCCATTTCCAGTAATTTCACACTGTCCGTGACCCTTTACTGGCATAAGGCAATGACACAGTGGTTCAATAAAGCCAGAGGACAAAAATGTCAACTGCAATGGACATACAGAAGCCACGTCAGGGCCGGTGTCGTTCCCTCACTGCGGTTATTGCACAAGATTGAGTCCAGAATCCCCATCAACAAAATATAGCCAGTGCTGCTTCGTGAAGAAATAGTCCCTCTTTCACACAGAGGAAACACTAGTCACTAATCATTATAATTTATTAGAGTCTTCTGAGTGTTGATGAATGTGACCATCTTCCTTTCAAAGCTGCCTCAGTGTTTCGGTGAAGTTAAAAAAACACAAAGTTAAGCCGACAACAGTTAAAGACTATGATGAGGTCATAATTACAGCCACAGTTACATTATGACCTCGTTGCTGAAGACAAATGTCTCAGGGTCAAACCATTAACATGTTCTGTTAAATTCAATATGTTGCTTGTTTCAAAAAGCTTTTCCCCTTGAGTGGATGGACACAAGACAAGATGGCCTTTCTAAAGACACAGTGATTATCCCCTGACGATTGAGCAGCTTGAAATGTTTTATGCTTTTGTCTATAGCCACTTTTCCACTGGTCAAAAAAAAAACTAACATAAGGTAAACTCTTAAACTGGCAATGGAAAAGGAGTAAATTTGCCAATTTTTTATGGATTTACCTGTGTAAACTTGCAAATAACCACTAATTTTGGTGTAAAAAGATAAATAGTAAAGGTCTGCTGCCCCTCTCATATACTTAATTTAATAACAATAATAATACAAATATAATAATAATTTCCTATTTTGTAGATGGGGAAGTTCTAGATAGACGTCGGGTGAGGGATGAGTAAAAAAAGCCTCATGAGTTTTTTGGTGCAGGTTAATAATGGGTATGGTGGATTTTTTTTTTCTCTACATGGTTGCTCAGGGCTGAAAGGCAGACGTCGGTGGGCGGAACCTATAAAATCCTCAGTGGTTGTCGGGTAATTACCCAGAATCTCCGTCAGCACTTTTTGATCAAAGCCTTGTTATCTACAGCCAACTGAAACCAACACTAAGGTGGGCTTTGTTTTGCCCTTGAGTAAGACACTAAAATCCCGAGTTACCGAAATCAAATATTTAGTGCCCAAGATGAAATCCATACATCAGTGTTAATGATACCGGCACCGTGATAATAGAACTCCATTTTATTCCCACATTTCAGTTCCTGTGTGTTTCACGGAAGCCAAACTAGACTTTGGTTTTGATACCTCAGGGAGGTATTGATACCTTGTTGTGATCATTATTACCGGGGCTGTGGCTCGGCTGCACTTCAGTCTTGAGTCCAGATGCTCTGTGCTTCTTCAGGACAAATGCAGCTTTATGGCTGGCTGCGGCTCAAGAGGTAGAGAGGGTTGTCCACTAACTGAGGTCGCTGGTTCAATCCCCTGCAACTCCAGTCTGCATTCCAAAGTGCAAGATACTGAGATCCAAACTGCCCTGAGTGAAATGATTGAAACGTGCTGCTTACATGGGCCCATACAAATTAAGGTGCAGTTAACAGTGGGCAGGTTGCAGCAACCAAGTGGGTGTGATGCGGGGCTGCCGCCAGCCCTGATGATGTGTGGATGAGGCTGCACAGACACTCACTCACACGCACATGTATACAGAGGCCCTGTATTTTTCACATCCATTGGCCAAATCCGATTTGTTAAGACCCTTCTACGACTCACTTACGAAGCTGCGGTCAATGGAAATAAGATTTCCGTGATTGGACATCCCATTATCCCGCTCGTCCAGACCTGCACTAACGGATAAAACAAGGCTGAGACGGATGCCCGCGACAGACGGCAGCAGCGGCTCCAGCGAGTCGCCGCCTTTCAAAGGGTAAAAGCTTGACATATTAGTCATAAGTGTTCTTTAAATTCATTATCATCTTAACACGCCAGCGGCACAAGTGTCAGGGGGAGGGGAAGGCTTCTCAAACGATGTTAGTGGATCCATTTTAAGCTTCACAAGTTGCCGTGCTGTCCGCCGTGTCACACGCAAGTCTCGAGAGATGAAAAACATCCTCCTCTGTAATGAGGTTGCACAAGCTGCTTATGCTGCAGCTGGGGAGATGCGGAGGTTAATCAATGAACAACATCTGCATCATATCTCTTCATAGCCTGTCTGATTTCTGGATCAGACAGATGTGTTTACGTTTTTGGAGAGAAATCTCAGATCGGCAAAGACGCCAATTTCCAAAAATGTCCTAATTTCTGTCTTTCCATTTGGTTTAAAGGTTGCAAATTAATATATTTCTTAAGATCCCGTTAATACTTGGTTCAATTTCTTGATGAAGCAGAGTGATTACAGTCAATGAGAGGCAGAGATTTATCTTATTAACGGGAAGTTGATTCACTGAATCCTCAAAGACTTTTTGTGCATGCAGTCCACATTTTCATTTCAAGCACAAATAATTCCTCCGTCCATGAATTTTAAATCTGACAATTAGTTAAACAAACGAAATGTAAATTGCGGCCGTGATGGTTTTTTAAATCAAAACAACAACAGAAGACTTAGTTTGATGATGTCATGAAGCAGTGTGGGATCATGGGAGTTGTTGTCTTCGCCCGACTGCAAATTAAAATCGAATTGACACGACTCACGCGCAAATCATGTAAATGGCCGAGGCAACAAATAACAGTTTTACTCACGTTGTGCAGCAAACAGCAATGAATAATCGAGAGAGACAACTACAAACAGGAAGGAAAAGACAACCCACTAACCGTCTAGCAGTGTGGTTTTCAATTGTCATAGGTTAACAAAGCCGCGGGTAAAGCTGATATGACGCAATTACGAGGCGACTAAAATGATACGTCCTGTTTTCTCGAATACATTTTTGTTATAGACATTTTAATGAAGTGTTACTAAATATATTTATAGCAGCCAATTAATAATTCGCACTAAAAATTAAAAAAATCAAGAATTGAGAACTTTCTGAAAACCATATAAATTGTTCCAAATAAACGGAGACCAATTGCGGTTTTATTATTCTAGTTTTCAGAGATGAAAAAGCCAATATTGAAACAAAATATTCCGGTCAGGGAAAATACTTTCCCATAAATTAATGAAAACAACAAGCGTGAAGGATGAGGAATCAGAGACTGTTCAGAGATGCATATTGAACTGAGCGTTTTGACTGTTGAAGTGGTTTTGAGGAGAATTTGCGACTTCTTATCAATAATTTAAGTCTCTGGCTCTCAGTCTGTTTGTGTTTTTCACTTCCTTAGCGCCCTCAGTTCTAATACCTTCTTAAATTGTTAATCGAGCAGCTAGAACAGATGCACATCAATACGGGCGTCGATTCTAAAGCAATAACAGCTTATATTTTATTTTCATACTAAAGACTCTGATCAAACAGGGCTCAGAAAGCTCAGGACGAAGAAGACACTTGTGACTCAGGTGACTTGTCTTTCAAAAAAATCATGTCGAGACACACAGGCTGAGACTTGGCAGCGGCAACAAAACGCAGACCGACAAACCAATTAACACTCTGAAAGCTCAGCACACATCCTTCCATCAGATATCCCAAAGCAAGAGCCCTAAGTTTATTTTTGAAACACGGTTCTTTGTCTGCTCATCTCAAAATGAGCCTTTAACACCTCAAATTATCCTAAAATCACAGTTAATGAAAATACAACACGCGCGCCTGAGGTGCCATTAAAAAAATGAGCGTGTATCCGTCTGCTTTTAGACAGAAACTGAAGAGAAGTAAACAAAACTGGGGACTTGTGACTGTTAATTATTTTTAACACAAGCAACAGCTCAGAGGCTACAGCAGGAGATTTCTCCTCTCTGGGAGATTTTCACTTCACAATGTAAGCTACTTCACATTAAAAGCCCTTGAAAATTATGACAATATGCATCAACTTTAACTCAACACACAATAAAAAGCAAACGTAAGATGTAAACAAAAAGTCGGGGATACTGACGGCTGTGTGGTATAAGAATGATTTGGGATCCGGTGCAAACCAGGGCCACAGACGTCATAGAGCAGGAGCCTCACCTCTTTCTCATAATACTGTAATGCAGCTCGTCCTCTTGCTTGATGTGGGCATGATCCCCGCTGGCCCGCTCGCTGCCTTCACTGTCGTCACTGCTGAAGATGGAGGCCAGCTCCTTCTTGGGCACCCGGTTGGGGGGAAGGGGGATGGTACGTTTCTCAGCCAAGCGCCCACGGTTCTGCACGACATGGCACAAAGGAAAGAAAAAGATGTCTTAGCAACAAGATTCATTATTCCTGGACCTTAAAGTACAAAAACATAAACACAACAGTGGTGTCTCCAGACACCTCGGGTTGTTTTGCGCGTATCTTTTTTTAAGTTGTGACTCAGTTGACTCAAGACTTCAACACAAAGGTATCTTAGTTTTATTGAGTTGTATTGATTGACTATTTTTGTGTTGCTTTTTAAAGGCCTTCTCAAAGAACAAACGGAATCAATATTTCCAAATCAGGAGTACTCACACCTTAGGAGATACTCCTGCAGTTAGAAGGGGGCATGTTGAAAGATGGCAATGTAACTCAATTACTCTTCCTCATCTGCATGCCAAAGTGTCCTTGGGCAAGATACTGAACCCCTAAACGGCCCCTCATAGATGTCTAATGCACTAATTGTAAGTCGCTTTGGATAAAAGCGTTTGCCAAATGTACTTTTAAAGGATAGAAATCTTAATTTTTATCAAAATAAATATTTCAACACACTGAGCGAGCAAGCAGCCACGTCTAGCAACTTAGCTTTAGGTAAAAGATAAATTATTGAAATTAGGTTATAAGAAATAGCTTGCTACAAGGTGTGAGAAAAATAGTCTTAACAACATATTTTATGAAATGGGCAGTGTAAAATAATACCAGATTCTAAACTGAACTATAGACATATATAACATAACAGGTTGCATAACAAATGCGAAACGCGAGTACTCAAATCTATGTACTGATCTGATACCACATTTTTAAAGTCTATTAGTTTCCTCCAGATAAAACAGCAAGTTTCTTTTCCTTGAGATCACTTGTTCTTCACTGCTCCAAAACAGCAGTTTTGCTGAACTGCCCCAGAGCTAGCTAAAATATCAGCCATTTGGAAAATATTTGAATAAGACCGCAGCAGGGTTTAACCTGAGCCAGATCATACAGCAATAGGAATCATCACCTCCATACAGGGTTAGCAGCATACAGCTGTTAAAATACATCATATGAGGTGGTGTTTTTTTTAAATGCCATGGTATTGGATGTGTACTCTGTACTGGCCAATACATGTTGTGCTTATTTGCTTGAAAAGTGCTATTGAAATATAATTATTAGTAAAATCCAACTTGGAATCAGTATCAGGAAGGGGAAAACGGTATTGGAACATTCCAGTCGCTGAAGAGGTACAGATCCTCAGACATGACTGTGGAGGTACATCAGACACAAAAGGTTGGGAACCACTGCAGTCATGGTCATTTAAGAAAATTAAATGTTTAAAAATATTCTCGTCAAAAGTTAAACTAATTTACAAGATTAAAAAAGGTTGTGGTCCAGAATAATAACACGACTGTAGCTGTAACTCTCATGAGCCAAACTGAAGTTAAACAACATAGACTCTTAAACTAAGTCTGTTGAATGTCCTCACTTTACTCACTGAATGAATTACATAAAAAAAATTCTCCAATACTTAAGTACTTCGGCAGTAATGAAGCAACTTCCCTCCCCACAAGCTGTTTGAAAAACAGTCACACCTAACTTTTTAACCTAAAACCTAACTAAAATGGCCAGAGGGTTTTTCTTCTTTTTCCAAAGCTGACAGGAATGAGGAGTGAGAAGAAGGGATACAGAGGAGAGTGTTGCCCTCGGGTCATTAGGAAGTGAAGCTGGGTGACCTTTAATGTGACCTGAAGAGGTCACTGCAGATTAACATGGACCTCTCACAGAGACGGGACAGGGACGGGAGAGTGGGAGGGAGGGCGAGTGGAGGAGAAGGGAATTATAGAAGAGCAAAGGAACGACAGGAGGAGGAGAAAAGTTAGCCGGGTGGATGTAAGGAGGGCAGATGTGGAGCCATGCAGGAGGTAGAAGGTGAGAGCAAATACAGAAAAGAAAGAGAATGTGATGACTCAAAGTTCCACAGATGTAAGGCCTGTCCGGTGTGGAAGAGAGGACTTGGATTTGAACCAATATTCCCCCTCCTCTTCCTGTCTCTCGCTCTCCCTCTAGTCTGTGCCTACATCACTGCTCTAACTCCCGGACGCCTTCAAGCCCTCCAGCTATCCCTTCCACCACACGCAACCCTGCTCTCCACCACTCCTCCCCGCTCCCTCCTTCCCTAGCTCCTTCCATCCCAGGAGGTGCAGCAGCATGAGTGGCAGACGGGGCAGGAGGAGGGATTTGGGGGCTCCTAGCCAAGAGGCAAACAGGTGCAGCCCCTCTGGAGTCTCTCAAATGGCAGACATTAAAAAGAGTTGGAGGTGGGGGGGTGGGGGGGGGAAGACAGAGAAAGATGAAAATATCCCCCAGGATGAGCAGGCCTGCATAGTTCTGCACATTTCTCCCCTTTTCTCTTTTTTTTTTCTCCGAGCCGTGCCAGGAAAGAGGTTTTTCCCTCCTTTCTTCTTTCCCGTCAGAGGTTTCTACAAGCTCTGCTCCGGCGTTTGAGGACAGTGGATCACTTACTGATACTCCTGCTACTTCCACACGAGGCCTCGCCGTACAGGAAGGAAGTGCTCGAGCTCCAACAGGGTGTTACGGGGGGGGGGGGGGGGGACAACCCTACAGAACAACAGAGCGCCGCTCTCATACGGATGCAGCCACGGTCGCGTCTGTCAGACACACATCTGTTAGATACAAATCCTCCGCCTCAAGTTTCTTTCGTGCTCTCTCCGCGTTGTCAGGGAAAAACACACAAGCACACATGCGCTACGCCATCACACACATCGTGTGCACACTCACTCACTCACACACACACACCTGTTCCTGTTCCTTAGAATTCCCCTCCGAAGCAGGGGATTTTACTTGGAGCATGCCAGCAATATAATGTATACAGGAATAGTTTGTCCAAGAGCAGTCGTGACTGTAGCTGTGTGTGTGTTTGTGTAGCTGTGTGTGTTTGTGTGGGAGCTTGTAGACAACCACCCACATGGCCGTGACATACCCAGGCTGACAGTCGCACCCCCCCCCCCCCACACACACACACTCCCCCCCCGTCCTCCCGGAAAGCCCCGATCCTTTCTTTAGTGGCACTGACGCAGAACTGGGGGTGAGCTCCCACTGCTTCCGGCAACACTTCCGCAGCACGGGGGAGGGCTCTCTGAAACAAAACACGAAGCAAAACACACCCCTGGCGGCCCACGTAGGGGCGCTGAAAGGAAGGGCGCCGGAACGCTCCAGCTCGTATGTGCACGCTCAAACACACACACGCCTCTGCGCAGAGCCGAGGCAACCTTACTGTGTGTGGTCAACCTCCTTTCAGCCATGGAAAAAAGTCTCTCATAAAAGTCCCACTAAAAGCACCTCTATGAATATTGCCTCCCACGTTTTCTGTCTGACAGTCAGGCGGCCAAGAAATATATCTGGGCTTTTACACACAAGAAAAAAAGACACATGCGCACAGGCCTGGGGACACACTGACCAACTTATTACCCAATCTAGACACACAATTTTAGTCTTATCAGTACATGACAAACACATCCAGGAGACAGTCAAAGACTTTCTTCACCAACATTCATGTAAAACATGAAGTCTCCAAGATGAGATCAACAGCATTTTGAATTTGAAAATGCTGAAAGATTGATACTATACTGAATATGGCCACAAATTGATGTTGTGCTTAAGCTAAAGGTAAATCTGACTGGCTACTGGCTTGTATGGCAGCAATAAGAAAGCCATGTGGCCCGTTCAGTGGATCAGACATGTTTGTGTGTCATTTAGCAGCATTAAACAAACACTACTGGGTGGATTGCCACAAGAGTTGGTGGGAGGATGTGGTATGGGTCAGGGAAGAAATCGTTACATTTTGGTGTGCATCTGGATCAGGAGACGGATGCAGAATTTGTTTTTACCCCCCTCTTTCTTTACCAATGCGAGACAGGGTGTTTTTCAACATTTTCACCCTTTTCATGGATCTTGATGAAAATGTGTAGGTACATTTAAGAGGCTGATATCAAAGTGTGTGCATTTAGATTGAATTGCTTGATTGAATTTAAGGAGACAGTTGGGCCTAGGCGGAGGTTCGTGCTTCACAGAGTGCCACTCAAGTTCAAATTCATTAAAAGCCAACCTAAAAACGACTACTGTTATCCCATTCCCTTACTTTTTCTCAAGCTGGAGTTGTCGGGGTGACAAATGTGCAAAGTTTAGCTTTTGTGAATATCCACACAATGTTCAACCTGATGACAAGTCTCCCTAAGACGTCAGTGAAATTCAGTGCAAGGGGAAAATTGAGATTTACCAGAGTGCAGGATACAGAGTATTCTTATGGGCTCGCTAACTATATGGAAAACAATCTCGAGAAATGCCATCAAGTCAAAAGTACACTATTACGGTCTATTCACGAGCCAAAATATACTCAGAACACATTATCATTATAGTAGATATAGGTAATAAATCGACATTTGAGAAAAAAACATTAGCTGTAACATGTGGTAGCTAACGCGTTGTTCTAACTCATTTGGGTGGTGTCCTGGAATCATAAATCCATAGCAGGGTATTTGGTTTAAAAGCAACACAATGTTCTGACATCACACAGTCACAGTACACATGGGCCTGCAGAGGCGAGCAGAAATTAGAAGGGCAATCTAATGTTCTCTCTCTCTAAATTCATATCAGACTTTTAAACCGGTTCCTGGTGGAGAGGAGCACTAATGTGTGTGTGTGTGTGTGTGTGTGTGTGTGTGTGTGTGTGTGTGTGTTTTTCTCCTTCTTCTTGCGTTATTTCCTGAAAGATGCAGTGCCCGGCCGCCGGCTCCAGCCAGCATTAGCGAGCACACACACACGCACACATGCACGCGCGCACGCACACACACACACACACACACAGACACACAGCGGTAGCCGCCCGTGACATTCCTGCAGCTGCGGCGCTCTCTCTCCCTCGCACGCGCCCCCCCAGCGATCTCCCTGGGGGACGAATGCCTAATGAGTCACGCGCCTGTCTGCCGTTACCTCGCAGCGTGTGTGTGTGTGTGCTCGTGTATGTGTGTGTGTGTGTTTGTGTGTAGGCGGGATGGAGGGCCGAGTTGGCGCGAGCTGTAGGGGAAAGGGGGAGGGGGGGATTGAGGAGATGACGGAGAGAGTGGGAGAGAGGAGGAAAAAATAAGCGAGGGGAGGTGGGGAGGGAGGTAGGGAGGGAGGGAAGGGGTGAGGCGGTCATTACCACGTTCACGTAAGCGCTCTGAAACAAGGCCAAAACAAACCATCGGTGTGTGTGTGTGAGAGAGAGAGAGAGAGAGAGAGAGAGAGAGAGCCTCAGATTCAGTTCATCACCGAGTGCAAATTGCTAAATTCTTAACTTTGTTTAGTCTCACCCTGTTATCGCTTGTCTCGTCCGCACAGCATGCTGGGACATTTCCACAGGTGCACCTCCGAAGGGCGTCTTATATTTTTCAAACTTTCGTAAAAATTGAGATGCAAACACGACGGGTATATCCTGATTACTGTAAATAATCTGATTAAAGTAATGCGTTGATTAAAGTGTGTGTGTGTGTGTGTGTGTGTGTGTGTGTGTGTGTGTGTGTTCATGGTTTGCAGTAAGCAGATTTCCCCCAGTAACCCTCTAATAAACTTGTTATATGATCTGGCTGAGAGTCCAGACACTGTTTGTGAGGATTTGTGGAAAAAGTCTCATTAGCACCACAAAGCAATAAGAAAAATAAGAAAATAAGAAAATAAGTTGCTGTTTATCGTTTATCCTTTGATTAATTCAGCTTAAT
This sequence comes from Platichthys flesus, assembly GCF_949316205.1. NCBI lineage: Eukaryota > Metazoa > Chordata > Actinopteri > Pleuronectiformes > Pleuronectidae > Platichthys > Platichthys flesus. Next base: position 14,001,006 of record NC_084951.1, read on the forward strand.
ACAATCTCTATCACATCTAGCATGACATGAGTCTTGTGTCATGAGAGCTGTCGCCGTCATCCCAAAATAAAGTCGCCGTTTCCTTTTTTCCCCACCCTGAGCCATGACACTGTTTGTGTGTGAAAAAAACACCCATTTGCATCCGCTGCACTCCCTGACCTTTGTGGTGCATGTTCAGAATCCAAACACTTACAGAGATCAGACAAAGGCACGCTACACCGTCACAGGAAAGGACAAACATCTAAGAAAGGCTTTAATATTTTCCTAATCTGGTTATAATCAAATTATTAGCGTGTGCGTAAACACACTTACTGCAATATCTGGAACAGCAGCAAAGATCAAGACCGGCTGTGAATAAACAGATACGTAATTAAAAACACGCTGAACTCTTCTGGCATAAAATAATCTAATGCTCCTATAGACACTTTCCTTCACAGAGATAGAGGAAAAAACACGTTCTTCCACCGTTCACACACACACACACACACTAACTAAAGGCATTTAATAAGGTGGTATATATCATTGTGCAAAGGCAATCCCTTGCTTGTGAAAGGCTCATCCCTATCAGTGATAACAGTTAAGTTGCTCCTTGTTACTGCCATTCTAATCAACAACGTTTTATAGGTGTATGAATGACAATTGCAGCAGAAATATCATCAACCAGGCAAAAAGCATGAGCATGTTGTTCTTTATACTGGAGGGGTGAACTCGGGCAGGAAACAATCAAGGACACGACAAACGTGATTCTTCATTTCTCGAAAGATGTGTGTGTGTGTGTGGAGAACATCTCCAACCATGAGATCAGACGCCTTGTCGAGGAAACGTACTTAACGTACGCAAAATAATGTGCGTACGTGTGCGTGTGTGTTTTATATAGTCTTTAAGCAACACTTGGTTGTTCAAGGCCGTGTGAGAGAAAGAGAAAAAAAAGTGAGAAAGCACTGTAGGGCGGACAGGCATGCGACCAAGTCCCCCTCCTCCCCACACACAACCACACACACACACACACACATTTGCACGGATGCACACACACTCACTCACACACACACACACACAGACACACGCTCTCCTGCCGTTGCGGCCCAGTGAAGCGGCACAGGGCAAGGAGGGAGGGATGGGGGGGGTGTGGGGGGGTGGCGGCGTTAAGAAGGGGAGGGGGTGAGGTGCACAGAGGGCGAGAGATGGTGATGTGGAGGGGAAGGGGTGGGGGGGGGGCTGCTGTTGGGCGGCGCTGGGAGGTCAGTGGCAGTGCAGTCAAGCGTGCATGTGCGCCTCTCGCTCTCCCCTTTCCCTCTTGTTCCCTTTCCTCCTCCCGTATTCCCATATTCCCTCTCTGCCTCTCTCTCTCTCTCTTTCTCTGTGTTGGGATTGGCCGGCCGAAGTCACCACAGCAGAGCTTTACAGGTGACCACCAGGTCTCTATCTCTCCCCCGGCAGGGGAGGTGGAGGCAAGCGCAAAGTTGAGGAAGAAAAATTCATGTCAGGTTTTCTGTTGTTTTGGTCCCAACAGGAGTCAAATTTGAACCAGACCATCAATGGAATCTCATCTCAAGTTTGACACACTTGTAATAAAACACACAAGGGCAATTCAATTCACTCCTTGATGAGACTTAGACAAATCACACACACAAAACTACACTAAATGGAGCAAAGGTTACATAAAATGTGTCCATCTTTATCATAATAAATCCATTTATGAGAATGAGACCAACAAACTTGTGTTAAGAATTGATTTCCAAATACATCCCATTAATTATAATGATCTGCCAAATCATAACTGTCTTACAGCTAAAGTACCACGTTAAAAAAGAATCAAAAAGTCAAAAATGATGGACTTTACTTCCTAGACTCGGTGGTCATATACACTCGGTGTGTGAGTTTGTCAGTGCAACCGTAAGAGGAAATCACATGTTGACACACAAACACACAAGCACACACACTCACACGCACACTGATGTGATAAACCACATTCTGTTGATAGATGCTTCGACTTCATTTAGATGCCTTGTTTTTAAAAGTATGTACAAATACTTAAGAAGGTCAGCGCAGCACATGCAGTACATACAAGCTAACGTATACAAACACATTCAGCCCTCTATCAGTCTGGATGACAGGGACACTAATGGTCCATTTGCTAACAACCAAGTGCTATTTAGACTATTTCACAGAATTATTAACTGGAAAACAACAAGAGCAACGATCGTGTTTTCACATGTTTGTTCACGCGCAACGGCTACTGGGTTTCTACATGTGACTGAGCGCCATGTTTGATCGTATTAAAAATCTCACTTCTTAACGTGTGATGCATTTTCCTTAGTCGTCTGCCGCATGAAGACAAACACTTCTACTTTCTGCCTCAGCGAATGACATCACAGCATTGGACCATGTGATGCAGAGCGGCAGAAACCAGCGACTTAGCAGCGAAAAAGTAAAGAAGAACACTTCAGCGTCAGATTTAGCTAGCTGTTGCGTTTAAGCTAGAAACATATTTTTTCGCAGTTTCCTTCTGTATCAGGTAAAAGAGCGCGATAAACATTAATGTAGAAATCGTGATCTTAATTTTAAACAAGAAAATCGTGATTCTAATTGAGCTCGAATCGTGCTGATCTAACGTCGGACTCAGATTCCAGTTGATATCGATCTCTATCAGCGGGATTGAGACCCACGGTGAACAAACGGCTCATTAGGGGCTCACTTAATCTCTAATTTGTCCGATACACAGAGCGATGCATTCAAAAGTGCACAAACACACTTCACGTGATCACAGCTCTGCACACTTCTGGGCCACTGACCGATTCCGGCGTCACCATAGCAACGTAACCAGAGCAGCACGCATGCACGCGAACACAAAACGTACACAGCGGAAGCAACAGCGTGCAGTGGGTAGTTGAAATCTGAAGCCAAAGTCTATTTGTATGCTAAAGAGTGTATGTGTGTATGTTTCTGTGTTTGTGTGTGTGTGTGTGTGTGTGTGTGTGTGTGTGTGTGTGTGTGTGTGCACTCGTATTTCTTACTTTGTGAGGTCCAGTGGCAAGGAGCACACCAACGGTATGGGGCCCTCAGACGGTGTGGGGCCCAAAATGGTGGGCCCCACAACGTTTATTGCTTTAAATGAGCTCTGGAACCTCCCCTAATGCCCCTGTTGCTTCTTCTTCACTTGGCCCACAAGGTAACAAAAAGTGGAAACGTGTGTTTGAAATTATTTGCTCTCTATCGCCCCCTACTTCCGGTTTTCCCATTTTCGCCGATACACACCAAGTAGAAGTGTGTAAACTTTCAGCCAATGATACGGGACGTGGGCGGGGCTTAGCGAATGCCGCGCTGTGGACCGGGCCTGCAGCTCAATGGATGACAGGTAAGCTTAATAGTTTTAGTGGAGTTTTACTTGGTTTATATGACATTTTCTTGTTCCTCCCCACAGTTTCTTGCAACTGCAGTGCAACAATTTCGCCATTGAGGATTAATAAAATACTATTTTATCAAGATCACTAGCTGCTAATGTTAGCATCGGATTGCCAGCTGCTAATATTAGTGTTGTATCACTGACTTATGTTAGCATCGGATTGCTAGCTGCTATTATTAGCATCGGATCGCTAGCTGCTAATATTAGCATCGGATCGCTAGCTGCTATCATTAGCATCGATCGCTAGCTGCTAATATTAGCATCTGATCGCTAGCGAATGTTTGCATCGGATTGCAAGCTGCTATCATTAGCATCGGATCGCTAGCTGCTAATATTAGCATCGGATCGCTAGCTGCTAATATTAGCATCGGATCGCTAGCTAATATTAGCATCGGATTGCAAGCTGCTATCATTAGCATCGGATCCTTAGATGCTACATTAGAACCAGATATCTTGCTGCTGATGTGCTGTTAAAAATGAATGATTATTTTTATGCTGTTTTTGTTTGCCTTTATAAGTATTTAAACATCACTGCAGCATCATTATTCCAGTTTGTCTTAAAAAAAAGGCATACATTTATTATGCATTACAGTGTTGATGCTATACAAGTATTATTTTAATAAGAAAAATGGCATGTTGAATCCTGGGGTTCATGATTATTGGTGAATTTTATTATGCTACCGGCACAAACCTCTTGGACACACCTGTGGTCTGATGACTAATCCTAGATAATAAATCCATGTTTGCTGTCTGATTTGAAAATTATTTTAAAGAGGAAGAGGGTCCAGCCGGCAGAAGATGCAATATCGTGGGTTCTGTCTTCAAGGGACAAGCAGTGTTTTATAGAAAAATATATTGATAGTTACAAAGGTAAGAAGCATGTCTGGTCCAGTCGGTGTAGCATATTGTGCATTTCTCAGTACTATTCATTAACATGTACATATGGTATAAATAATTATTTGAAATAGACGTCAGAAGCAGATATCTTTAAAAACATCTTGCTTGTGGCTGCTGTTTAAGTAAAATGCAGCCTTGTATGGGCAATTTTACATAAGCCTGTCTTCTATCATGAATATTTACATTAAATATAGATGCAATTGCACAACTTTTTTTTGTGGTATATGGCTTGTGTGCACATGCATTATAAATAAATATCCTTTTTGTTGGAGAATGATTACATGCTAGCTTCAACTTATTTAAAAGAGGGCTGCATAATTAATCAAATAGTAATTGTGATCATTATTTTGGTCTTCCACAATTAAATAAACATGATCGACTGCGATATTGACATATACAATCCAACAGAGTAGACAGCTAGACAAAAATCAGAGGCAGAGTCTCAGAGCTAGTCTCTCGAAACAAAGCATCGTCCCATGGGTTTTTAGGTAATTCAGATTCAGGAGAGTTGTGATCATAAACAACAAAAATCTTATCCAAAGAGTGCATGCCACTTGCCTGCTCCACAAAGCAACACAAATATTAAACCCCCTGAATAAATCTCCATGAACTGCGGTTTAGGATTGGTAATGAATAATCGATATTCATATATTCGTTCATTAAGAATTATTCGAATAACATCCAAGCCTAATGAATATCGTTCTAGTCCCGCGCATTATGAGAAGAACATCTTCCGGTATCTTGTGGAGCTCGACTTCCTACAGCAGATGAGTGTAACGGGTGCTAAATCCCTGTCAGATATCTTAACGAACTTTAAGTTCATGGTCAGTGATTTGTACATCTAAAGAAAATATGTATTCACTCTAACCGTCCCATCCTTTCCCGTAAACTCACAGACCAGGGTTCCTAAACTGAAAAAGAATGCCTTAGCGAATGATCGATTAATTGTTCAATAACGTTATGAATATTCGAACATGAAATCTCCTCTAAAGTCCCATCCCTACTGCGGTTCGATAAATGCATGAAGGCCAAGAAGGAGAATATTGTATTGATCCAATATTTCGCCGCTGCTCAAACATCAACTCAAAAATCATGAACCGCAACACTGTGAAGGGTGTTATCATTGTAAGGTAGCGAACTGATGGAAAACATGAAAATTAATGCAGTGCTCTCTTTAGGTACAAATCTGTGAATATTTTGCATCAATTTCAATCATGTTTTTGCCTCTATTAGATGCCCTGTGAATGGGATTTTGAAATCATGCTCTTTTTATTTAAATGTTAAAGTACTCTATAATCAATTGATAATTTACATGAAACCCTTTTGGTTATAATCATGTAGCCCTACATAGTGTAATAGGAGGTTTTGTTACTTTTTAGTATTGATGCTTCCAAAGAAGACGGATCCCTTGGAAGATTGGTTAATGAAAACAACAAATATCGAAACTGCACCATACAACAAGCCAAACTTATGCCTATTTTCCATTAAGCTTATTGAGGTAGGAACCGAAATAATCTCCTACTCTGGTGACTCAAAAGGGCCAAGCCATGAAAAGGTGACTAAATAATATTTCTAACGTCTAAATATTTGTATTTCTCCATTTATATAGAATTGATCGTGATCTGTGTTTTGAAAGATAATTATATGATTTCTCAGAACTAAATGTTACAATATTACAGTTTTTTATCTGAATTTCAGGTGACCAACTTGCAGACTCCTGCTGTGGCAGTAGAGACCCAGATATTAAAAGCAGATCCGAGCTCCCAAGGAGATTCCAGTACTGAACTTGCAAAATCGCAGGTAAAAGAATGATGAAGACGCTGTCATCACAAACTGTTTATCTAGACCTCTACACTATCTGGTTCATTTACAAAGATATTGTGGTGTTGATATAGCATTCTGATACAGCTTTACATTGGGGGTTACTCATTGGCGGATTTGGTAGACTTATGATGAAGGAACATAGTTCATGACGAGGGAACCTCACTTAAACAAGCACACACACATCTCTAGTCTTTTCCTTATGGGGCCCAATTCATCTCAAACACACACATTAATGTTTCTAGTGATGCTCTAATGGGGCCCTTCCGTTTGGATCTCACTTTTAGAGATTTTACTCATACACACACACTCATAAATGTGTCTAGAGATGCTCTAATGGGGCCCTCCTGTTTGGATCTCACTTTAAGAGATTTTACATCAGTAAGGCAACACCTCTCATTATCTAAACCAAGTTATTACAGAAATATTATTACACTGTCTGAACGGTTATATGTTTTAAAAAAGTATTTTGAATGTGATCCGCTTTAGCCTCTTATATGTTGTTATGGCTGTAGTTCAGATCTTCAGAAACGTCTTTGCCACACACTTAGCTTTGGTTATATGCTGTTTTAGAATCGTTTATCACAGAGCTGACTTTTGTAACTTATCAATATCTTCAAAACCTCATCTGCATCAATTCATTATGTGTTTTTGTTTTTTATCTGAATTTCAGGTGATCAACTTGCAGACTCCTGCTGTGGCAGTAGAGACCCGGATATTAAAAGCATATCCGGGCTCCCATGGAGATTCCAAAACTGAACTTGCAAACTCGCAGGTAAAAGAATGATGAAGACGCTGTCATCACAAACTGTTTATCTAGACCTCTACACTATCTGGTTCATTTACAAAGATATTGTGGTGTTGATATAGCATTCTGATACAGCTTTACATTGGGGGTTACTCATTGGCGGATTTGGTAGACTTATGATGAAGGAACATAGTTCATGACGAGGGAACCTCACTTAAACGAGCACACACACATCTCTAGTCTTTTCCTTATGGGGCCCAATTCATCTCAAACACACACATTAATGTTTCTAGTGATGCTCTAATGGGGCCCTTCCGTTTGGATCTCACTTTTAGAGATTTTACTCATACACACACACTCATAAATGTGTCTAGAGATGCTCTAATGGGGCCCTCCTGTTTGGATCTCACTTTAAGAGATTTTACATCAGTAAGGCAACACCTCTCATTATCTAAACCAAGTTATTACAGAAATATTATTACACTCTCTGAACGGTTATATGTTTAAAAAGGGTATTTTGAATGTGATCCGCTTTAGCCTCTTATATGTTGTTATGGCTGTAGTTCAGATCTTCAGAAACGTCTTTGCCACACACTTAGCTTTGGTTATATGCTGTTTTAGAATCGTTTATCACAGAGCTGACTTTTGTAACTTATCAATATCTTCAAAACCTCATCTGCATCAATTCATTATGTGTTTTTGTTTTTTATCTGAATTTCAGGTGATCAACTTGCAGACTCCTGCTGTGGCAGTAGAGACCCGGATATTAAAAGCATATCCGGGCTCCCATGGAGATTCCAATACTGAACTTGCAAACTCGCAGGTAAAAGAATGATGAAGACGCTGTCATCACAAACTTTTTATCTAGACCTCTACACTATCTAGTTCATTTACAAAGATATTGTGGTGTTGATATAGCATTCTGATACAGCTTTACATTGGGGGTTACTCATTGGCGGATTTGGTAGACTTATGATGAAGGAACATAGTTCATGACGAGGGAACCTAACTTAAACGAGCACACACACATCTCTAGTCTTTTCCTTATGGGGCCCAATTCATCTCAAACACACACATTAATGTTTCTAGTGATGCTCTAATGGGGCCCTTCCATTTGGATCTCACTTTTAGAGATTTTACTCATACACACACACTCATAAATGTGTCTAGAGATGCTCTAATGGGGCCCTCCTGTTTGGATCTCACTTTAAGAGATTTTACATCAGTAAGGCAACACCTCTCATTATCTAAACCAAGTTATTACAGAAATATTATTACACTCTCTGAACGGTTATATGTTTAAAAAGGGTATTTTGAATGTGATCCGCTTTAGCCTCTTATATGTTGTTATGGCTGTAGTTCAGATCTTCAGAAACGTCTTTGCCACACACTTAGCTTTGGTTATATGCTGTTTTAGAATCGTTTATCACAGAGCTGACTTTTGTAACTTATCAATATCTTCAAAACCTCATCTGCATCAATTCATTATGTGTTTTTGTTTTTTATCTGAATTTCAGGTGATCAACTTGCAGACTCCTGCTGTGGCAGTAGAGACCCGGATATTAAAAGCATATCCGGGCTCCCATGGAGATTCCAATACTGAACTTGCAAACTCGCAGGTAAAAGAATGATGAAGACGCTGTCATCACAAACTTTTTATCTAGACCTCTACACTATCTAGTTCATTTACAAAGATATTGTGGTGTTGATATAGCATTCTGATACAGCTTTACATTGGGGGTTACTCATTGGCGGATTTGGTAGACTTATGATGAAGGAACATAGTTCATGACGAGGGAACCTAACTTAAACGAGCACACACACATCTCTAGTCTTTTCCTTATGGGGCCCAATTCATCTCAAACACACACATTAATGTTTCTAGTGATGCTCTAATGGGGCCCTTCCATTTGGATCTCACTTTTAGAGATTTTACTCATACACACACACTCATAAATGTGTCTAGAGATGCTCTAATGGGGCCCTCCTGTTTGGATCTCACTTTAAGAGATTTTACATCAGTAAGGCAACACCTCTCATTATCTAAACCAAGTTATTACAGAAATATTATAACACTCTCTGAACGGTTATATGTTTAAAAAGGGTATTTTGAATGTGATCCGCTTTAGCCTCTTATATGTTGTGATGGCTGTAGTTCAGATCTTCAGAAACGTCTTTGCCACACACTTAGCTTTGGTTATATGCTGTTTTAGAATCGTTTATCACAGAGCTGACTTTTGTAACTTATCAATATCTTCAAAACCTCATCTGCATCAATTCATTATGTGTTTTTGTTTTTTATCTGAATTTCAGGTGACCAACTTGCAGACTCCTGCTGTGGCAGTAGAGACCCGGATATTAAAAGCATATCCGGGCTCCCATGGAGATTCCAATACTGAACTTGCAAACTCGCAGGTAAAAGAATGATGAAGACGCTGTGATCACAAACTGTTTATCTAGACCTCTACACTATCTAGTTCATTTACAAAGATATTGTGGTGTTGATATAGCATTCTGATACAGCTTTACATTGGGGGTTACTCATTGGCGGATTTGGTAGACTTATGATGAAGGAACATAGTTCATGACGAGGGAACCTCACTTAAACGAGCACACACACATCTCTAGTCTTTTCCTTATGGGGCCCAATTCATCTCAAACACACACATTAATGTTTCTAGTGATGCTCTAATGGGGCCCTTCCATTTGGATCTCACTTTTAGAGATTTTACTCATACACACACACTCATAAATGTGTCTAGAGATGCTCTAATGGGGCCCTCCTGTTTGGATCTCTCTTTAAGAGATTTTACATCAGTAAGGCAACACCTCTCATTATCTAAACCAAGTTATTACAGAAATATTATTACACTCTCTGAACTGTTATATGTTTAAAAAGGGTATTTTGAATGTGATCCGCTTTAACCTCTTATATGTTGTTATGGCTGTAGTTCAGATCTTCAGAAACGTCTTTGCCACACACTTAGCTTTGGTTATATGCTGTTTTAGAATCGTTTATCACAGAGCTGACTTTTGTAACTTATCAATATCTCCAAAACCTCATCTGCATCAATTCATTATGTGTTTTTGTTTTTTATCTGAATTTCAGGTGACCAACTTGCAGACTCCTGCTATAGAGACCCAGATATTAAAAGCAGATCCGAGCTCCCAAGGAGATTCCAGTCCTGAACTTGCAAAATCGCAGGTAAAAGAATGATGAAGACACTGTCATCACAAACTGTTTATCTAGACCTCTACACTATCTGGTTCATTTACAAAGATATTGTGGTGTTGATATAGCATTCTGATACAGCTTTACATTGGGGGTTACTCATTGGCGGATTTGGTAGACTTATGATGAAGGAACATAGTTCATGACGAGGGAACCTCACTTAAACGAGCACACACACATCTCTAGTCTTTTCCTTATGGGGCCCAATTCATCTCAAACACACACATTAATGTTTCTAGTGATGCTCTAATGGGGCCCTTCCGTTTGGATCTCACTTTTAGAGATTTTACTCATACACACACACTCATAAATGTGTCTAGAGATGCTCTAATGGGGCCCTCCTGTTTGGATCTCACTTTAAGAGATTTTACATCAGTAAGGCAACACCTCTCATTATCTAAACCAAGTTATTACAGAAATATTATTACACTCTCTGAACTGTTATATGTTTAAAAAGGGTATTTTGAATGTGATCCGCTTTAGCCTCTTATATGTTGTTATGGCTGTAGTTCAGATCTTCAGAAACGTCTTTGCCACACACTTAGCTTTGGTTATATGCTGTTTTAGAATCGTTTATCACAGAGCTGACTTTTGTAACTTATCAATATCTTCAAAACCTCATCTGCCTCAATTCATTGTGTTTTTGTTTTTTATCTGAATTTCAGGTGATCAACTTGCAGACTCCTGCTGTGGCAGTAGAGACCCAGATATTAAAAGCAGATCCGAGCTCCCATGGAGATTCCAATACTGAACTTGCAAACTTGCAGGTAAAAGAATGATGAAGACGCTGTCATCACAAACTGTTTATGTTGACCTCTACACTATCTAGTTCATTTACAAAGATATTGTGGTGTTGATATAGCATTCTGATACAGCTTTACATTGGGGGTTACTTATTGGCGGATTTGGTAGACTTATGATGAAGGAACATAGTTGATGACGAGGGAACCTCACTTAAACGAGCACACACACATCTCTAGTCTTTTCCTTATGGGGCCCAATTCATCTCAAACACACACATTAATGTTTATAGTGATGCTCTAATGGGGCCCTTCCATTTGGATCTCACTTTTAGAGATTTTACTCATACACACACACTCATAAATGTGTCTAGAGATGCTCTAATGGGGCCCTCCTGTTTGGATCTCACTTTAAGAGATTTTACATCAGTAAGGCAACACCTCTCATTATCTAAACCAAGTTATTACAGAAATATTATTACACTCTCTGAACTGTTATATGTTTAAAAAGGGTATTTTGAATGTGATCCGCTTTAGCCTCTTATATGTTGTTATGGCTGTAGTTCAGATCTTCAGAAACGTCTTTGCCACACACTTAGCTTTGGTTATATGCTGTTTTAGAATCGTTTATCACAGAGCTGACTTTTGTAACTTATCAATATCTTCAAAACCTCATCTGCCTCAATTCATTATGTGTTTTTGTTTTTTATCTGAATTTCAGGTGATCAACTTGCAGACTCCTGCTGTGGCAGTAGAGACCCAGATATTAAAAGCAGATCCGAGCTCTCATGGAGATTCCAATACTGAACTTGCAAACTTGCAGGTAAAAGAATGATGAAGACGCTGTCATCACAAACTGTTTATGTTGACCTCTACACTATCTAGTTCATTTACAAAGATATTGTGGTGTTGATATAGCATTCTGATACAGCTTTACATTGGGGGTTACTTATTGGCGGATTTGGTAGACTTATGATGAAGGAACATAGTTCATGACGAGGGAACCTCACTTAAACGAGCACACACACATCTCTAGTCTTTTCCTTATGGGGCCCAATTCATCTCAAACACACACATTAATGTTTCTAGTGATGCTCTAATGGGGCCCTTCCATTTGGATCTCACTTTTAGAGATTTTACTCATACACACACACTCATAAATGTGTCTAGAGATGCTCTAATGGGGCCCTCCTGTTTGGATCTCACTTTAAGAGATTTTACATCAGTAAGGCAACACCTCTCATTATCTAAACCAAGTTATTACAGAAATATTATTACACTCTCTGAACTGTTATATGTTTAAAAAGGGTATTTTGAATGTGATCCGCTTTAGCCTCTTATATGTTGTTATGGCTGTAGTTCAGATCTTCAGAAACGTCTTTGCCACACACTTAGCTTTGGTTATATGCCGTTTTAGAATTGTTTATCACAGAGCTGACTTTTGTAACTTGTCAATATCTTCACAAACCTCATCAGCATCAATTCATCATATGTATTTGTTTTTTATCTGAATTTCAGGTGATCAACTTGCAGACTCCTGCTGTGGCAGTGGAGACTGGAAAGCAGTCAAGTATTTAATAAAAAAATAGGATTACTGCTATGAAAAGGAAAATGTATGAATTTGCAAGTTAATATTGTTGTTGAGTATGTATTTAATATTTTCGTGTGTGTTATGTTGAATGTGCCTGCCATTATGGGTTGGCCGGGGTCTATACCCTAAGTGAGAGGAGCTTTTTTTTTTTTTTTTTACACAATTTTTGTTTTGTACAATGTTTGTATTTAATATTTTGTAGTTATGTTAAATGTGCCTACCATAAAGGGTTGGTCTGGTTCTATACCCAGAGTTTAAACAAAAATGTTGTTTGTGAGAGCAGCTTTTTTTCCACAAAACATTGTTTAGTACAAATTCTTGAATAAAAGTCTCCATGATCCAGATATGTTGAGGAGGAGGTCATTATCTGTTGTCACTGAGCTAACCAGGGATGTGAATTGGTTGGTGTAGAGGGAAAAGAGACGAGATGCACAATGTTGTGATTTTATCCTAAAATGGTTTGCATCATTTAAGTCATAGGAATCTTATCTTCCAAAAATAGTATTAGTGTACTTAAACTGAGTTTATCCTCCACTAACGCTGAGATCCCCGCTAAGATAGAAAAACTAGAGATATGTATGTGTGTGTGAAATTGGACCTCACAAGAGTGGAACGCTAGAAACTGGGCCCCACAATTGAGATCCCCGCTAAGATAGAAAAACTAGAGATATGTATGTGTGTGTGAAATTGGACCTCACAAGAGTGGAACGCTAGAAACTGGGCCCCACAATTGACCAAAAACCTAGCGTGGAGACAAAAGTTTAGAATTTTGTCAATTCAAAGTGATAGCTCTGTTTAGGATTTTTTTATTATTTTCTCAGATTTTTTACAATGCTGTAGAACTATTGGAAATGGTGGACCCCACAATGTTACAAAGACAGAACGGTCCTCCTGACGTGACAAAAACGAGTATGGGTGTGTGTGTGTGTGTGTGTGTGTGCGCGCCTGAGTGTGTGCATGTGTTTGATTCCACTTTGCAAGAGGAACCCTTGATTGGAGGAGGTCTTTAAGAGCCGGAGGAGGGGAGTGTAATTTCCTCCCGGCCTCCGCCAGTTCCGCTGAAAAAACAGAGCAGAGGAAGCCCAGCTCTCCCTGGAGGAGACACACACGTACATGCATGCACAGTCACACACACACACACGCAAGCTCACACAGTAAACAGGCAGGTCCGCCCGCCATCACAATGACAAATATACCCAGACATGCACACAGAAAACACGCACACAAACTAACATGTACTCAAGTACAAGAAAACACACACACACACAAACACACACACAGAGCCAAGAATAACAGTTCAACAGGAATGAATAACGTTCAGTACCATAGTCCCAGACAGAGAGTAAACAGGGTCGAGCAACTTCAAGGGACAACTCGTGTCAATGTTCAAAAAAGTACCGACAGAGACAGAAATCATTTAACCACCCGATGATCACATAATAACGGGCTTCACAGGAAAACAACGCACCTTGACAGCTCGTCAACGGCGGCGCATCAGTCATAACACGGATTTAATTCCAGAGCGTGAAGGAAAATTTATACGATCACATTCAAATTCCAAACTGTTGAGTGCAACAACGGTTCACCTGGTGTCGCGTCGTCGTGAACAGCTTGTGTCGGGGCCGACGCAGCAAATTAACTTCCACCGGTTCCGAGCAAGCAGGTGAAACGTCTTCCTGCCAGCTGCTGCACCTTTTTTTTTTTTTTTTTTTTTTACGACCGTTTGCCTCGTGCCTATAGCGAAACAAGATCACTCAAAGTTCAAGCCTTCAAACTTTCAAAATAAATGTCTGCATGAGGTAATTTGTGTCAGTGGGCAGGCATGTAGTGTGTGCATGTGTGTGTGTGTAAGAGTGTGTTTGTGAGAGAGAGCTCATCAGTGAGGGAGTGCTGGCTGCCATGCCCTGAGGGAAGTCAGTGGGGAGAGAGGGAGACGCCAGCACAGGCCATACAAGTCCCGCTGCCCTCCCTCCTCCGCCCTAACCCTCACTGCTGCCTCGCACTGAACTGCCAACATACTTTGCTCGCGTGTGTGTGAGTGTGTGTGTGTGTGTGCCACAGTGGTATTGGTGGGTTCGACTTCAAGCTTCACCAACAGACAAGGCGAGGAAGTGAGGGAGAAAAAGGCCACACCGACCTTAATGCTCTCATCTCCCTGCTTACGTCAATAACAAAGTTTTACTGTCGAAGCTATAATTGTAAAGGAACTGTGCAAGCCCTTGCAAGCCAGGAGCCGATCACTCTGATATCGGTAATGAGGCTAAACACAAGTAAACATGCTCAGATTTTGAAATCCTCGTGAAAAAAATAAGAAAAATAGGAGATGAGCATTTCTGCTTTCTGTTTCCACTGCCCCCTGCCTCCCTCGGGAGACTCGTCTTGGCTGAACCCTATGTGTTGGGGTACAGGTCTTCATTCTTGGCTGTGAAAAATGTTACCTGTTTACCTGTATCACTCAAACACCTCCGGCTTATCTAAACCACCTTTGCCTTGCGTGCCTCGCACACAATAATCAGCAGTAGCCACGCTCAGTAGCTCGCTAAGCCTCTTACACCCTTCCCTCAAGATTAGTGCTTGGGAGCGACGACAGATGCGCTTCGTGGCGATAAAAACACACACACACGAAGGCAACACACACACATACAGGCTCTCACAACCTGTGTGAACAGATTTGGCGACAGTGAGCCGGCGGTGTGCTTGCTCATAACTGACACAAACACACACACGCACCAGAGCGGTGATGCCGTCTCCGTGACACACCTGCAAGGCCTCGAGGTTTGGCATCGTGCCCCTGGCCGAGCCCCGGGGGAAGCACAAGGCAAACAAAAGTTCAACAGCCAGGTGAGGAAACTGATTCAGGAGGACAGAGGAGCCGAGCCAACGAGCCAACGAGCCCCTTACGTCAGGCAGCCATACTGAACAGCTCACTGCCTCCGAATAAAAAAAAGGCTGCTTGATACTCCTCGTCTGTGAAAGGCTGAAAGTGGATTTGAGATTCATGCTGAGAAAAATTATCATCAAAGTTGACACGTGTGCCTGTAGGGGCTTCACCGTCAAGGTTACAAAGAGAGAGACAACGCTCCGATATTCTCACAGACACTGTTTCATGCATGTCGAGCTGGGTGACAGCACAAATATCACAATGAAATATGTGTGTGCCTACAGTCCTGCTTTCAAATAGGCTGAAATAAATCTAAATTACAGAGCAGTGATCTGGTCTATGAGAAAAATAAAACAATATATTTGGATGGTCCACACATATCGTTACTTTTCCAACAAATCTGTTATTTTAGTTGAATAAATAAATCTAGATTACTCGATACAGCCACCAAGTAGGGGAAGGCCTTAACCATTAACTTAACTTTGGAATTAAAAAAGTTCTTATAAAATGCTAATTTCAGTATATCGCGATATTATTGTACCACGTACCACACCAGTCTTTTAACACTTATACATGTAATATATCTTTCCTCGTGCATCGAGCTCTTTGACGAGTTACAACCTTCAACAGTGAGAAATCCCGACGACCATGTTGACAACCCAATGTATTTTAAATCCTACATAACAACTGCAGGGAAGTCAAACACAATCTAAAATATCCTGATCCTTGTTATCACACTGTATTAACAAGTTGACAAAAAAGAGGTTGCAGCAGAGACAGCAGGTATGAAAGATCAAGACGAGAAATATTCTTACCACTGGAGATGAAATTCGACAACCAGGACAATCGCAGATTGGAGGGTGCACCTGTAAGATTCCTTTTGACATGAGCGTCTTGAGACTCTTCCCTGGAGAAAGAGAAGAAAAGAAGTGACTTTCAGGGAACGTGTAGAAATATGTTCAAACTCATCGCCTGCATGACACAGAATGAGTTAAGGCAACATCAACAAGCTTCAGAGAAGAATCCATCGTCGCCAAACTTACAAAGTTTATAAAAGAAATCTTCACAACAAATAATCAAATGGATAACAATCAATAACTGAATACAGTATAAAAGTTGAGGAGTCAGTACCTGGAATTTTCTCTTAACGTTTTGCCATAAAGTTTAATTCTACTAATTTTCCTACCCATGAGATGAGACAGCAGAGAACTGTCATCAGTCTATACAGGAATCAGCATATTGATCTATCAGGCATCATTTTTGACCTGGGGACGACACCCCCCCTTCCCCCCCCCCCCTTCCCCCCTTCCCACCTACACACACTCACACACACACACACAGATACACCTTAACTAGTGTCTGCTCTCCCTGAATAAACTAGCGTACGTGCGAGTGTGTTTGTGTGTGTGGCGAGTGGGTGGGTGCGCGCCTCATGCGTAATTATGTTTAAAAATCCTGTGCCGTGAATGTCCGCATGAGATATCTCGGAACGCTATAGTTGCATTGATGCTTAAAAAGAAAAACACCTGTAAAAAAAATATATATATATATATGTATATATATATACTTAAATATTTAGTTAAATGTTTGAAATTGCTCGCACAATGGTAACGTTTAACCCTGAGTTTGGTGTGAAGGAGCAAACTTAACACAACATCTCAAAAGACCGAAAATCCCTCCATGTCATACAAGTCTCTTCACCCATGCACAAGTGCAGCTTCACTAAACGGAACCACTCATCCCATAATGACACAAAAAAAAAAAAAATTATAACTGTTACACACTGCATTAACTATGTCGGCAACTTTTCACCTCAGCTCCGGCGCAGTCTACTCCAGATGCCCCGGGTTTAGTGCCCGATCGCAGCCCAAACTCTGTGTCAGAGCCCCGGAGTGTTCTCGCATCTGTCTCCTTACGCACCGACTGCTGCTGTAACCCTTTCACTCCAAAACCCGGCACCCGACCACGACACCCAAGTTTCTACCCAGAATCGGCTGCGAGTAAAAAGGGGTTCAGAGCCGGCGGTGAGGTGTCCCTCTCTGCCCACGAACCGCGAGCACACTGCCGGTTGTTTCTTACCTTTGTGTCTAATACTCCGTTTCCAGTCTTTGGCAGTCTCCCGTCCGCTGACAAACTGGAACTCATTGGGGGTGAGCCACTCGCCCCTGTATTTAATTGAAGGTCCTTTGCTGCCTTGGCACAGTTTATTGATGTAAAGCAAAGCCTTGTTTTCGCCGCACTCCACCTCGATGCACGGCTCCCCGTTGTCGAAGAAGGGCTGGAAGTCGGGGATGGAGGAGAACCTCTCCAGCATTAAGTCGTCCGTGTGATGGTGGAGATGCTGGTGATGCAGCGCCGAGTCGTGGAGCCCCAAGTACGCGCGGTGATGGGCGAAAATGTGGTCGTAGGGCGGCGGATGCGGGGTCACCACGGGGATGGCGGTGGCATTTAAAGGGGCCAGGTATTCGGACTGGTTAAAGGCGGTCAGTGCCATGTCGTCTCCATCCAGCCGCTCCTTCTTGATGGCAGGCATGGTAGTGGGAGCCGCGGCGCGCCGAGAACAAGTGAGAAGCTGCTCGGCCGATCCAACTTGAGCGTCCTCTCCGCCTGCGAGCTGGGCTGAGCCAGACTTGGAGACGCGCCGCTTGGTTTTACGCAGAGCCGCCGCGTCGCCGTGAGACAGCGGTGTGTCGAAGTTGCCGGATAGATTCCCATTCAGTAGTTTCCAGCTCGCAGCGGCGACAGCGCTCTCCGCCAGCCTCGCAGATCCAACCTCCCACATCTAATCACACTCGCAGTGTTAATACCTGACGAGCTGAGCAGCTCTGAGCCGCGGTCATCATCATGCAACCTGCTGTGATCGTGACCGGCCGCAGCGACGCGTCCTGTTTCTTACGGCTCTGCCTTCAGGGGGGGGATTAGAAGTTAAAAAGGCTTTTTAACAGTCTCTGAGTGGAGCCACCGTTTTTCTATGAAATCTTTCAACTAAATCGAAAAAATCAAATCCTCAGTTACTGGGACTTTCCACGTGGCCAATCTCCCATCCAATAAAAACATATCAACTAAAAGCAAATTTACATTAAACCTCTCCCGTTAGGTTAATTAAACTAATGTGGCATTAATAATAACAAACACGAGCCAGACACATGAGGCTCGCGCTATACTGCTCCAAATTTGTGGAGTTGAAAGTTTTGGAACGAGTTGTTTTTAACCCCTGTGTGTGTCGTTGAAGTCACGCTGAAGTTCACAGACCCAGACCAAACAAGATTTGCACTCTCCGCCGCTTCTCAACTTGGCCCATTTAAACAGCGGAGGCTCGGCGAGTGCCCCGGAGAGCAGGGGGGACTGCGAGGGACGGCGCCTCCCGGGCCAAAGAAGAGGAGGCAGCCCTGCACACGAGGAAGTGAGGAGTCCTTTTCAACCCACATGCAGCTGAATGTAAAATTTGAGGAAGCTCCTTTTCCATTTAAGGTTTACAGGGTCGATTCATAGTTATTTCAAGTGAAGCACTTTCGCTGAAACAAGTTCCCACCAATAATTTCCGCTTATAAAAATCCTGTCTAAAAAAAGATCATCGCTTATCTTAAATCACACATCCGCCATAAATTAGACTCTCATCTTTAACCACATTTTCCAAAAGCAAATGAAACTTTATGACTAAAGCAGCGAGGTCTGGGCAATAAAATATGTCAATGTTTATTGCGATATAATTTTCGTCAAAGCAATCTAATGAAGATTCAATACCAATATAGAAGGGATGCATTGTGTAAGCAGGGTGAAGGAGTGTGATTCATAATGGATCTACCTTCAGATTTGTAAACTATTTGGCTGTTTAAGTGTTCAAATCAAATCAAATATACTTTGTACTATTGTCCCCTTGGGGAAATCTTTCTTGTGCTAAAGTGCTACAGCAGCTGCAGAACAGTACATTGTGCAGCTAGCAACATAAAACAGTACACAAGTACATATGGTGTAAGACCCAGAATAATAAAGCAGACTAAAAGCGAGTTGAATATTGCACCTGCTCTAAAAACACTTAAAAAGATTAAACACAAAAAAGATATAATGCTTAAAAGATGAAAAGCCAAAACTGGCCTTAAAACCTTAAAAGTAAGGGTAAAATGTGCCAGACATTAACACTATAGACTGATATGAAAATGTTTGGCCATATTGCTCTGAAATCGCTTCACAGACCTTCAACTTGAATGCAGTCGGCCTGGCCAGGTCACAGTTCACCAGATCTGCCCATGACATCAGCAGCCGGTTGGCACGCCGGGTGTGTGATGTTCTCCTCTGTGTCTAAATTAAAGCACATATTTAGTTCTACTCCACCTACTGTGACACCACCTTGTCCTCTCTCACCCCCGGAGACGACTCACCTGCCTGCCGCTGCTTTCGAGAGCCACGCTGCTTAAATGTGGAGCTGTTGCTGTTAAACCCTACCTTAAAAATATTTTTACATAAAGTTATAGTTTCAAACAACTGAAACTTGAAAAACCTGCTATATTTGAGGGGTTTTAGAGTATTTAAGAGCTCTGTGAAACCTGTGGATAATCAAGTGCAATCATTGTCTACTATACTGCCTCTTTAATAAATGTAAACAGTGGTATCATTGTAAAATGCTGAGTTAAATTGCCCAACAGCTGTTATCAATGACAACAGAGTCAGCACGGCTTGGAATTAATTATCTAGGTTGCGTTTTATGCTGGTAACTGAGGCTTGTCTTCTTGCGGAGGCGGGTCATGGAAGTTCTACGTCGCGACTGGAAAAACCCAATCATCACGCGGTTCTCATTGTTCTCAAACATCTGAATTTCTTCCCGTCCAGACTAAACAGCTGCCCCGACGATTTCAAGCTAAAATGCAGGTTCTCCATTTTTTCCACAATTCCAGAGTAGTGTGGATGCCGGGCGTATCCAAATCGACAACAATATGGATGTAGCCTTAGTGCTCAGATATGACTAGGCAGGGAGAAGTTTAGCTTTCAACTGGAAAACTAGTGGGTCGGTGGACAGGTGCTGTAGACGCTTGTGATTCCTATAAGAATGAAGTGAGGTTATTTTCAGGAAATAAGTTTGATCTTGTTTTTTTAACTTTTACATGGACCGAAGTACGACCATATAACTCTATTTTTTACCAAATTTGGGGTTTTGAGACAGTATTTTCCAAAGAGCCGATCACATGTGTAACTTGCTGCTGCAGAGCCTCGTAACTGTGGAGCCATATTCTCTCAAAGCACTTTCTCTCCACACTGTCTGCAGGGCATGTTTCCCCAGAGCTCCTGGAGCTGGTGAGCAGGATCACATCTGACCCCCATCAGTGGAGAACCACCCAGGTGGATCCACCGCCGACACATGGAATAGCCATTCCGGCAGCAGAGGTGGGGTCCAAAGCGCTGTGTGTTAGGGGCCTATAAATCAGGCCAAACCGACTATGACACACACAGAAAGGAGGCACACCACACCACAGGCGGAAGCGGCGCACGGAAAAGGCCGGAGACCACAGCCCGGCCAGGACTGGTATTATACCTCCAGCCAAGACCGGGCAAACACACGGCAGACATTTACAAAAACACTCTGCCAGGGACGTCACCAAGGATGATGACGGATAATAGATTGACACGTTTCCCTCTGGAGCTGAGGGGCTGTGGTGTGTGAGGAGGAGGTAATGGAAATAGTGGAAATGAGAGAGAAAGCTGATTTTTGAAATCACAGCCAAAGAAAACAAAAGAGTGATTGGATATCTACCTTTACAGTGAACACAGACGTACAAATAGAATCGAAAAGCAACATTTTTCAACCCAGAGAATAATGTCACTTCCCACATGTTGGCAAGCACACTGAGCAATTGCGCTGACATAAATCATGAGCCGCTGACATTTATGGCGCATGTTTGCAGAGCCGTTTCTAGGAAGTGGAACGCTGCGTTTCGGCCGGGGAGCTTTTTGATTGTCTCTCTATCAAAGCGGCGTTCGCCACATTGAAATGTCTCAGTGGAAACCTTGTTGTTGCATGTGTGGGCGCTGGAGGCTGCACCATCGGGAGAGCCCTGACGAAACTAGTCATAGAGGGGACACCCGTGCCCACTCCTGCACACCCACACCCCGTCCCTCATCGTGAGTCACTCTCGGTGCCTCATCACGGAGGAGTTCCCCAAACTCGTACGGTGACGACACTTCAACTTTCACATCTTCAAAGAGTGGTTCGAGTTAACTGAGTCGATTTTTCCACCAGGCCTCATCTTTTTTTTGTTGATAGAAATATGTGATGTGATGGGGAAACCTTGTTTAACCTTTCTACAGCATAGATGAGCATTTCTTTTTACTACAGTATAGAAGAGTCCTGTTACAGGAAACACCCAGTCCTGCTCTGAAACCCCATTAATTTACAATTTATTACAGAATTCCAATAACAGAAAACGGTATTGTACTCCGTCAATAGACAGTTACTTCTGTTTATATGTAGTTTATCTGAACTCCCATGGCACAAGCTAAAGATTTTTCAAACCTAGACTCAATTTATAGGTATTCAATTAGTTGTGATTTCCGATTTCAAAGCAAAATGGATTTTACAAGACAATGTAAACGTCATACACTGATTATCGGAAACGGTAAATGCTTTTTCTATGGTACATGTTTTTATCCACCTGTTAATGCACTGTACACGTGAACAAGGTTACTGTCTACAGCTGTCACCCATTATCTGTACCGCTGATCCTTGAGGGTGGCATAGCCGCGGAGCCTCCCAGCTGACATTGGGTGAGAGGCGGGTTACCTGGTTGCTAGCACCACACAAAAACAACCACACACTCTCACACCTACGGGCAATATACAGAGTCCAGTTCACTCAACCGCAATGAACATGTCTTTGGACTGTGGGAGGAAGTTGGAGAAAAGCTACACAGACACGGACAGAACATGCAAACTCCACAGAGAAAGATCCTGTCCAGCCATCAGGCTCAGGCCGAGAACCATACTTACTGTGGGGCAACAGTTCTAACCACTGCACCACCTTTCCCTCTTTAATAAAACTTAGTAATATATAATATATGATTGACTAATACAAAACCTTCATTTAATTACAATTTCCTTTTCAGTATCGAAATACTGTATTTAGATGTAGCTGAATGTAGAGTATGTAGATACAGTTATGCTGAAGACTTGTGGATAAAACTGGTTTCTATAAAATCATCCATTTAGAAGTCAAGGTGACATCAACAATGTGCCTGTTTACAAGGCAAATGTATTTGTATTGATATTAGAGAGAGAAACGGTTAATGATTCCATTTGAAAAGCCACAACCTGTGAAGATGATGAGTATAGGGGGCTTTCATACCTTGTCTGGTTGAGACTATCAGAGGTTTCAGTTAGATTGAACACAAATAACAGGTGTTAAAGGTTCCTCCTCCCACCACAGTCTGGACGAACACAACAAACTGACCAGCGGAGGTGGTGTTAGTCCAGATCAAACTGAGGGTTTGCAGAGTGAAACGTTTTTTTTGGTGATAGTTGTGACGTTGAGATCAATTGTACAAGGTAGAGGCATCATCAAACAAAAGAATGAGAAGTGAAGCAGCGTGCAGGATGGCTTGTAGTCTTCAATTCCGACGATTATGTTTGAACGATGAAGACCTTCATTTAGCTGATAATGACACAATTGTAATATCACAGCGGCTACTAAATCGATGAAATGAACCGGTCCAGTCATGTTCTCCATTCAAAGAAGAAGAAAGACAACAGCGGGTTCGACCAAATGCGGATTTCAGACGCACTCCGAGGTCAAGTATAGGACACAGCCTATGTAGGTGATGACGACAGGATGTAACAAGTAATGTAATTTAGTGTAATTCTTTAATGCACTCCATAAAACTCAAAATGAAACTGAAAGTAACCAAATGTAAACAATATAACAACGACAGGAACCTTAGTTCAGACTTTCAGGTGTAAAATGATTTTAAAGGATTAAAATAAAAAAAATTGCTGGCAGAAATGTGTATTATGTTGATCTCCTGATAAACAAAGTGATCGTTGTAGCACTGGTGCTATCGAGATATGCTTCAAGACCTTTAGCTCCGCAGTGTTTCTCTGCTGTAAAAAAGAAGAACCAAACAGTAGTTCACTCCGGGGCTCGGTGACGTCAGGCCCCAGTCTGCAAACCATAAAGGATGTTTACTGAAAATGTGGATGACGGTAACTTGGCCATGTAATGAGGCACAAATTCAGCCCTTCCTCCAGGACGCATTTCATGTCCGCCGCTTCCTCTCACCGGCCGGCGGGAACCCCCCTGACGCGGCCCCCGCCTCTGCGCCGTTGTTGGCAGCAGCCCCGGAGCCGCAGCGCTGCCGGCGGGGGAGAGAGGTAATAAATAACCCGGGGAGAGGAGCGGAGACCGCCGGGCGGTGCACAGTCTGACCTGACAAATACTCACTGGAAAACCATCAGAGAGCGAGAGCCCACCCCTAGCGCTTGGAGCCAGCCTTTCAGACATGAGCTGCAAAATATATAGGCCTGGCCACGCCGGAAAAAAAGAGAGAGAAAAGAGAGGAAGACAGGCAGGAGCGTCTCCCTCTCTCCCCCACATCCACATCCAGACACCGCCGGAGACACGGCGAGAGTAATTAACTATTTAAAGCACAGTATGAATTTCGGCAGAGAGCGGAAGGCTGCAGCTTATGTCTCGTCCAATTTCACCAAAGAAACACGAGACACTAAACACACAAGAGGAAGTTCGAGAAATAAAAGCAACTTGAGTTCTGCTGGAGGTGTTTAGCCAGAGACTGAACCAGGTTCTAGTCAATTTAACTCATGAGTTATACTTGTGTACACTTTGGAATTGGATCTTTCTGGGGCCTAAAACCTTCAAACATGTTTTACAAACATCCTCGTTGGAGCACAGATACAAAGCGTGAAGGGCAAAATTTGAAAATAAAGTATATTTTCTCACCTACATAAGTGTTATCCACCCATACAAACACTCTGACCAGATTTGACGTGTCAGTCTGATATTTCTCAGTGGAAAAATGGAGGTGAATGGGATTTAATTTGTGGTTCTCACAGTAAAAAGTAAGTGGTGTCATATAATAACCAATAAACCTCACTGTCAACAGGTTTCACAGGTTGCTTTTGGTCCAATGTAAACTGTTGATGTTGAGGTCCTTTGATGATCCAGAGTAATGGGTAAGTCCTGTAACATCTCCGGTAATGGGAATGACCCTGATGCCAATTTTCGACATGTGTTTGGGACCTCGAAGAAAATCTAATTCACTCCCATTGTAATTGTGTGTTTGCATAGAATCAAAAGCAATTTTCAGACATGAGCTCTGGACATTTTCCAGAGTTGGCCTCTTACATATGAGATTGTCTGGGTCAGACAAGTCCACAACAGCAAGAAAATATCCGCGAAATTCAGGTACGGGTAGCGCCTGGGTAGAGCATGGAGGAGGCAGGAGGTGATGTTTAAATCCAACACCAGTAGGGCCTTTATCCCAAAAAGCTTTTCAGATTTGACGTCCATTTTTGGGTCTACTAGATTTATGGAGATATTTGTAGTCCGTCACGTGTAATGAAAGTAATACAATATGCCCACTCGCTGTGAGTTTTCTGGACATTTTCCTGCCTGTTTTCTCTCATGGGTTCTTTCTCGAAAAAAGACATTTACGTTCTAACATACAGCCCCTTCAGAAAATTTCAGGAAAATGAGAGTGAGAGTTCAGTGCATGTCTGAAACCAGCGTTGAGGTCAATTCTGATAATTTAACTTTCCACATTGCTAGATACCACAAAAGATGAGCAAGAAATGTATTTAGAAGAAACGACCCATTTAAATCACATATGTAGAGGAATAACAGGAAATCCAGTCAAGAAAATTATTTCGCAAAACAGTATGATTAATGTTCAGGGAAGATTCTGGTTATGGTAAATAACAATAGTAGAGATGCGCGAATCGGCTTGGACCTCATCCTGATCCACACGTGGGCTTGACTCCTCCACCCATCGCCAACCCAAAGGAATTGCTTTCTCCAATTTAGAGACCTGCATGCGCATGAGCATTCCAGAAATAAAGTAGCAACCCTTCTGCCAGGATTTAAACAACCCAATGATGCGCCCGGCTGCGCTGAATGAGCGCTCACTTGCAGAGCTCGTTGCAGGAATGCACACGATTCTCTTCGCAAGGTGCTGCAGGGTCGGGAATGAGCGGCTGTTTCTCCCAAAAAGAAAACATATTGTCCTGCGATGACTGATCCAATTGGCCTACTTCCCCCAGCCAAACCCATCCGCTATTAATCAGAAATGTAAATTTTTACCCGACCGATCTGCGGTTCAGCCGCATTTCCGCGGGTATAGCTGCTGTCTGCGCTTCACTATAGGCTAGGGAACGGTTAGGGTTGGAGTTCGTTGCCTAAAACAATTTGTTGAGGTTTGGCAAAGACTGTAGTGACAGTTAAACAAAAGAGCCAACATTTGACGGGACACACAACCGCTACTCCCCATCCACCACTGTGATTCTCCACACAAGCATACCTCAGCATCACTACGTAAGAAAATGACTTTGTATATTGGCGAAATGGACGTGATCCCTTGAGATGCTGTGTCGTTCGAGGAGATGACTGAACCAGTAATGTATCTAATATCTGTGGCATGATGAAGTGTCACATAGCTGTCGTTACGCATTAAACTGGAAATCAACTCGATTCTAGTTCACAGTCTTCATCCTCCCTCTGCGTTTCTAAAAAACACCTCTTATCGCTGTGCTGCTAGAGGAGAAAAAAGCTAGTCAACGCTTTTGCTGCAGGTCAACCTTCTGTTGTAGCTGTTAGTACTCATTAACTTTATTTGCTCCTTAAAAACAGTGCAATACCTTTGCTGACTCATCCTCATTTTATCTAGACATGGAACTTCTCAGAGGTCCTGGAGGGAGTTTAGCTCCCCTATGCAGGAATTTGAGGAATTTAATATCAGAAAATGTTTCAGGGGATCCAGTCTGTGGCATTCTGAGTGTGCTATGTTAGCAATCATGGAGGAGCATCGGGGAAAACAGTGGATCAGAGTGCTGAAATTCTGACAAGAGTCTTTGGAGAGCGCTGCATTTGGCATCTCAATACCCTCCATCTGGTGACAGTGCTAAACACCACATCAAATTTCTAAACTTTTCATTCTCAGTGTTCGTCTCTAATTGCTCACCAGGCAGTGTTTCGGGCCGCTGTGCACAGCCTCAGAACACCAGCTCCCTTTTCAATAAGTTAAATTTCTCCTTTTTTAAAAGTTTTTTTTTTAACAATGTCAGTACACAGAGACCTCTGCGCTATTTTTATGGTTTAACCCGGGCCTTAAGCTAAGTCTTCACCCAACCACTCGCCCGAAAAAAACAGTTTCAACACTGAGCGAGTACAGGAACACAGGGCTGCAGCTCCAGAATTTCAGAGTTGGCAAGCAGGCGGAGTAACATTAGACCCTGGAGGGGGCTGAGGAGGGTGTGTGGGGGGGGGGGGGGGGGGGGGGGGTGATTGTGCTGTCGTGCCGGCGCCCTTGGCCTCCCCCGGCTGATCTGGGGGGTCAGGCGGCTGTCTGTGATCCCACACAGCGGCTCTTCCACATGGGATTTATTTTCTTGCTGGATGGGCAGGCAGGCGGCCCAGGAGGAT